>NW_027052720.1:300000-438665 GCF_011386835.1 Chrysemys picta bellii
GGAGCAAGTAATTAAGGAAATCATCTGCAAACACTTGGAAGGTGGTAAGGTGATAGGGAACAGCCATCATGGATTTGTGAAGAACAAATCACGTCAAACCAATCTGATAGCTTTCTTTGATAGGATAACGAGCCTTGTGGATAAGGGTGAGGCTGTGGATGTGGTATACCTAGACTTTAGTAAGGCATTTGATACGGTCTCGCATGATATTCTTATTGATAAACTAGGCAAATACAATTTAGATGGGGCTACTATAAGGTGGGTGCATAACTGGCTGGATAACCGTACTCAGAGAGTTGTTATTAATAGTTCCCAATCCTGCTGGAAAGCCATAACGAGTGGGGTATCGCAGGGGTCTGTTTTGGGACCGGCGCTGTTCAATATCTTCATCAACGACTTAGATATTGGCATAGAAAGTACGCTTATTAAGTTTGCGGATGATACCAAACTGGGAGGGATTGCAACTGCTTTGGAGGACAGGGTCATAATTCAAAATGATCTGGACAAATTGGAGAAATGGTCTGAGTTAAACAGGATGAAGTTTAACAAAGACAAATGCAAAGTGCTCCACTTAGGAAGGAACAATCAGTTTCACACATACAGAATGGGAAGAGACTGTCTAGGAAGGAGTACGGCAGAAAGGGATCTAGGGGTTATAGTGGACCACAAGCTAAATATGAGTCAACAGTGTGATGCTGTTGCAAAAAAAGCAAACCTGATTCTGGGATGTATTAACAGGTGTGTTGTGAGCAAGACACGAGAAGTCATTCTTCCGCTCTACTCTGCTCTGGTTAGGCCTCAGCTGGAGTATTGTGTCCAGTTCTGGGCACCGCATTTTAAAAAAGATGTGGAGAAATTGGAAAGGGTCCAGAGAAGAGCAACAAGAATGATTAAAGGTCTTGAGAACATGACCTATGAAGGAAGGCTGAAAGAATTGGCTTTGTTTAGTTTGGAAAAGAGAAGACTGAGAGGAGACATGATAGCAGTTTTCAGGTATTTAAAAGGGTGTCATAAGGAGGTGGGAGAAAACTTGTTCACCTTAGCCTCTAAGGATAGAACCAGAAGGAAATGGTTTAAACTGCAGCAAGGGAGGTCTAGGTTGGACATTAGGAAAAAGTTCCTAACTGTCAGGGTGGTTAAACACTGGAATAAATTGCCGAGGGAGGTTGTGGAATCTCCATCTCTTGAGATATTTAAGAGTAGGTTAGATAAATGTCTATCAGGGATGGTCTAGATGGTATTTGGTCCTGCCATGCGGGCAGGGGACTGGACTCGATGACCTCTCGAGGTCCCTTCCAGTCCTAGAATCTATGAATGTATGAAAAAAACACTGTTCTCCACCCCCACCCAGGTTGGCCAGGGAGGCGGCTCTAGCAGGGGGGGCAGGAGGGATTCTGGCAGCAGTGAAGTGGGTTGAGGGGAAGTTGAGATCTTGACCCAAGTCATCCCAGACACTAATGCTAAGCCACAGGATGGCAGCATCTAGTGTTAGTGGAGTCCAAACACTATTTCAACCCCACAGTTTTTGAGGAACAGGAGAAAGGAGAAAAGAAGTAAGAGATGAAGAGAAAGGAAGGAGGGATGGAGGAAAAGGTAAAACAAAAAGGACAAACCCTAATGTCCCCAGTGATTCTACGGCACAAAATCCAAGGGATGAAATAAAATTCTGCCATCTTAAACTACTGTTTTCCATGCCTAGAATTCAGCTGGCACCAGGTGGATCAGACTGAACAGGTTACAAACCTCTCCGAGGCACTTACTTTCTCAACAGGGACGTCTGTTTTCTAGTAAAATCAGTAAAAGGAAAGGAAACAACTCGAAAGAGGTTCCTCCTCGCATTCACATATGTGAACCCTAATACTCTCTCTCTCCTCAAAGAGAGACCTCGAGAAGGAGACTTCCTGAAGCAAAGCCACAGGGGTCTCTGAGGTTTCCCTGGCTCTGGGCCCCTGTCCTGCCTGGCTGATATCAGCATCTCTCTCTGAGGTCACCACCTCCCTAACACCTTTGAGCAATTCACCTCCTCAACCCCAGAATGGAATCTTCTTGTCCTTTCTAGTAACCTCCAGTGCCAACCCCACTCCTTGTAGGATGAGCTCCTGCTACCTCCTGCTCAGTGCCCTTGACAGCTGTTCCACCTCCAAACCACAGCTCAAGTTATCAGAACCCTCTTCTCCACCCCCACCCAGGTTGGGCAGGGAGGCGGATCTAGGAGGGGGGGCAGCAGGGATTCTGAAAGTAGAAAAGTGCGTTGCGGGGAGGTTGAGACCTTGACCCAAGTCATCCCAGACAGTCATGTTAAGCCACAGGATGGGAGCATCTAGTGTCAGTGGAGTCCAAGCACTATTTCAACCTCACAGTATTCGATCAACTTTCCACAAGGGGAGGTGAAGAGCACCGCCAACAACACACACACACACACACACACACACACTCCTGGTGGTGGGAGGGGAACAGGAGAAAGGACAAAAGAAGTAAGTGATGAAGAGAAAGGAAGGAGGGATGGAGGAAAAGGTAAAACGAAAAGGACAAAACCTAATGTCCCCAGTGATTCCACGGGACAAAATCCCAGGGAGGGAATAAAATTCTGCCACCTTGAGCTAGTGTTTTCCATGCCTAGAATTCAGCTGGCACCAGGTGGATCAGACTGAAAAGGTTACAAACCTCTCCGAGGCTCTTAACTTCTTAACAGGGACGTCTGTTTTCTAGTAAAATCAGTAAATAGAAAGGAGAAATCTCGAAAGAGGCTCCTGCTCGCACTCACGTACGTCAGCCCTAATACTCTCTCAGTCCTCAAGAGAAACCTCGAGAAGGAGACTTACTGAAGCAAAGCCACAGGGGTCTCTGAGGTTTCCCTGGCCCTGTGCTCCTGTCCTGCCAGGCTGATGTCAGCATCTCTCTCTGAGGTCACCACCTCCCTAACACATTTGACCAATAAGCTGACATCCTGCAAAAGGCCTTTGTGATGTCACTGCCACACCCAACCAAACCCTCAAGTGCTAATGTCCTGCTGCTGGCCTGACACTTTGAAGGTTTGAGGTTGTCATAACTATAAAGGGAAGGGTAACCGCTGTCCTGTGTACAGTACTATAAAATCCCTCCTGGCCAGAGACTCCAAAATCCTTTTCCCTGTAAAGGGTTAAGAAGCTCAGGTAACCTGGCTGGCATCTGACCTAAAGGACCAATAAGGGGACAAGATACTTTCAAATCTTGGGGAGGGGAAGGCTTTTGTTTGTGTTCTTTGTTTGTGTGGGTGTTCGCCCTCGGGACTGAGAGGGACCAGACATCAATCCAGGTTCTCCACATCTTTCTAAACAAGTCTCTCCTATTTCAAACAGGGCGTGTTAGTTTTCCTTTCTTTTCTCAACTTGTGAATGTACCTTTTACTAGAGTGTTTATCTTTGTTTGCTGTACTTTGAACCTAAGACTAGAGGGGAGTCCTCTGAGCTCTTTAAGTTTGATTACCCTGTAAGGTTAATTTCCATACTAATTTTACAGAGATGATTTTTACCTTTTTCTTTAATTAAAAGCCTTATTTTTAAGAACCTGATTGATTTTTCCTTGTTTTAAGATCCAAGGAGTTTGGATCTTGATTCACCAGGACTTGGTGGGAGGAAGGAGGGGGGATGGTTAATTTCTCCTTGTTTTAAGATCCAAGGGGTTTGGATCTGTATTCACCAGGGAATTGGTGAAAGGTTTCTCAAGGCTACCCAGGGGAGGAAATTAGCCTTGGGATGGTGGTTAAGCTTAGAAGTTTTCATGCAGGCCCCTACATTTGTACCCTAAACTTCAAAGTGGGCATTCAGCCTTGACACAGGTACTCTCTGTGGATCACCCGACTCAATGCGTCTTCTTTCTAGGAAGCAAGCTGGCTAGACAGTAAAACATCAGAGGCTGCTCCCAATACTACTGTTTCCAAAATTTGTAGACTTTATGGCCACAAGAGACCTTTAGAGCATCTCATCTAAGCCCCTGCATATCATAGGCCTCCTGTATAGTACAATAGTTACTTTTTGGGCACACACATTCCAGAAAGGCATCTAGTCTTCATTCAATGACATCAGGAGATGGAGAATCCACCACTTTCCCTTTTAGTGAGTGCCAGGGGGCTCCATTTCCCCTTCCACTAGCTCCCCATTTACAGTGAGCCAGAGCAGTACCTGCAGCAGGGAGCGGGAGTTGCTGATGGCCTAGGAGGCACAGCCCCTGCAGTGTCTCAGGCACCTGGCGCAAGTGCAGGATGATGCGGAGCTGGTGCATCGCTTTGGCCGTGACGTCCTCCTGCTGCAAGGGAACGAGAACCTGTCAGAGACTCAAACGTCCCGAGGAATCAGGAGGAATTAAGGGCACCTGGAACCAGCAGTATTTCCACCCAGCACCTGCCGACCACTGAGGGATGAATTCACCTCCTCAACCCCAGAATGGAGTCTTCTTGTCCTTTCTAGTAACCTCCAGTGCCAACCCCACTCCTTGTAGGGTGAGCTCCTTCTACCTCCAGCTCAGTGCCCTTGACAGCTGTTCCACCACCAAACCACAGCTCAAGTTATCAGAACCCTCTTCTCCACCCCCACCCAGGTTGGGCAGGGAGGCGGCTTTAGCAGGGGGGGCAGGAGGAATTCTGCCAGCAGTGACGTGCGTTGCGGGGAGGTTGAGATATTGTCTGAAGTCATCCCAGACACTAATGCTAAGCCACAGGATGGCAGCATCTAGTGTCAGTGGAGTCCAAGCACTATTTCAACCATACAGTTTTGGATGAACTCCCCACAAGGGGAGGTGAAGAGCACCCCCAGCAACACACACACAAACACACACACACACACCACTCCTGGTGGTGAAAGGGGAACAGGAGAAAGGACAAAAGAAGTAAGATATGAAGAGTAAGGAAGGGGGGATGGAGGAAAAGGTAAAACGAAAATGAGAAACACTAATGTCCCCTGTGATTCTACGGGACAAAATCCCACAGAGGGAATAAAATTCTGCCACCTTAAACTAGTGTTTTCCATGCCTAGAATTCAGCTGGCACCAGATGGACCTGACTGAGCAGCTTCCAAAACCTCTTGGAGGCTCTTACCTTCTAAATAGGGACGTCTGTTTTCTAGTAAAATCCGTCAAAGGAAAGGAGAAAACTCCAAAGAGGCTCCTGCTCGCACTCACACATGTGAACACTAATACTCTCTCAGTCCTCAAAGAGAGACCTCGAGAAGGAGACTTGCTGAAGCAATAACAGACACTTGGTGGGATAACTCACATGACTGGAGTACTGTCATGGATGGATATAAACTGTTCAGGAAGGACAGGCAGGGCAGAAAAGGTGGGGGAGTTGCATTGTATGTAAGAGAGGAGTATGAGTGCTCAGAGGTCCGGTATGAAACTGTAGAAAAACCTGAGAGTCTCTGGATAAAGTTGAGAAGTGTGAACAACAAGGGGGATGTCACGGTTGGAGTCTGGTATAGACCACCAGACCAGGGGGATGAGGTGGACGAGGCTTTCTTCTGGCAACTAGCAGAAGTTGGTAGATCGCAGGCCCTGGTTCTCATGGGAGACTTTAATCACCCTGATATCTGCTAGGAGAGCAATACAGCGGTGCACAGACAATCCAGGAAGTTTTTGGAACGTGTAGGGCACAATTTCCTGGTGCAAGTGCTGGAGGAACCAACTAGGGGCAGAGCTTTTCTTGACCTGCTGCTCACAAACAGGGAAGAATTAGTAGGGGAAGCAAAAGTGGATGGGAACCTGGGAGGCAGTGACCATGAGATGGTCGAGTTCAGGATCCTGACACAAGGAAGAAAGGAGAGCAGCAGAATACGGACCCTGGACTTCAGAAAAGCAGACTTTGACTCCCTCAGGGAACAGATGGGCAGGATCCCCTGGGAGAATAACATGAAGGGCAAAGGGGTCCAGGAGAGCTGGCTGTATTTTAAAGAATCCTTATTGCGGTTGCAGGAACAAACCATCCCGATGTGTAGAAAGAATACTAAATATGGCAGGCGACCAGCTTGGCTAAACAGTGAAATCCTTGCTGATCTTAAACGCAAAAAAGAAGCTTACAAGAAGTGGAAGATTGGACAAATGACCAGGGAGGAGTATAAAAATATTGCTCAGGCATGCAGGAGTGAAATCAGGAAGGCCAAATCACACTTGGAGTTGCAGCTAGCAAGAGATGTTAAGAGTAACAAGAAGGGTTTCTTCAGGTATGTTAGCAACAAGAAGAAAGTCAAGGAAAGTGTGGGCCCCTTACTGAATGAGGGAGGCAACCTAGTGACCGAGGATGTGGAAAAAGCTAATGTACTCAATGCTTTTTTTGCCTCTGTCTTCACGAACAAGGTCAGCTCCCAGACTGCTGCACTGGGCAGCACAATATGGGGAGAAGGTGACCAGCCCTCTGTGGAGAAAGAAGTGGTTCGGGACTATTTAGAAAAACTGGACGTGACCAACTCCATGGGGCTGGATGCGCTGCATCCGAGGGTGCTAAAGGACTTGGCGGATGAGATTGCACAGCCATTAGCCGTTATTTTTGAAAACTCATGGCGATCGAGGGAGGTCCCGGATGACTGGAAAAAGGCTAATGTCGTGCCCATCTTTAAAAAAGGGAAGGAGGAGGATCCGGGGAACTACAGGCCAGTCAGCCTCACCTCAGTCCCTGGAAAAATCATGGAGCAGGTCCTCAAGGAATCAATGATGAAACACTTAGAGGAGAGGAAAGTGATCAGGAACAGTCAGCATGGATTCACCAAGGGGAAGTCGTGCCTGACTAACCTAATTGCCTTCTATGATGAGATAACTGGCTCTGTGGATGAGGGGAAAGCAGTGGATGTGTTATTCCTTGACTTTAGCAAAGCTTTTGATACGCTCTCCCACAGTATTCTTGCCACCAAGTTAAAGAAGTATGGGCTGGATGAATGGACTGTAAGGTGGATAGAAAGCTGGCTGGATCGTCGGGCTCAACGGGTAGTGATCAATGGCTCCATGTCTAGTCGGCAGCCGGTTTCAAGCGGAGTAGTGCCCCAAGGGTCGGTCCTGGGGCCGGTTTTGTTTAATATCTTTATTAATGATCTGGAGGATGGTGTGGACTGCACTCTCAGCAAGTTTGCAGATGACACTAAACTAGGAGGCGTGGTAGATACGCTAGAGGGTAGGGATCGGATACAGAGGGACCTAGACAAATTAGAGGATTGGGCCAAAAAAAACCTGATGAAGTTCAACAAGGACAAGTGCAGAGTCCTGCACTTAGGACGGAAGAATCCCATGCACTGCTACAGACTAGGGACCGAATGGCTAGGTAGCAGTTCTGCAGAAAAGGACCTAGGGGTCACAGTGGACGAGAAGCTGGATATGAGTCAACAGTGTGCTCTTGTTGCCAAGAAGGCTAACGGCATTTTGGGCTGTATAAGTAGGGGCATTGCCAGCAGATCGAGGAACGTGATCGTTCCCCTTTATTCGACATTGGTGAGGCCTCATCTAGAATACTGTGTCCAGTTTTGGGCCTGTGGAAGCAGAGAAAGAGCTGACAGGAAGGGGATGCAATGAATGACAGTTCGTTAGCAAGAGTTAGGCTAACTGTAACCCTAATAACGCGAGATTTGTAGAAGCGAGGAATGTGTGAGGTGGGTGAGAAAGAACCATGGGCCCCTGTCCTGCCTCGCTGATGGCAGCATCTCTCTCTGAGGTTACCACCTCCCTAACACCTTTGACCAATATGCTGAGGTCCTGCAAAAGACCTTTGTGATATCACTGCCACCAATCAAACCCTTAAGTGCTAGTGTCCTGCTGCTGGCCTGACACTATGAAGGTTTGAGCTACTCTCTGTGGATCACCCCACTCAATGCATCCTCATTCTAGGAAGCAAGCGGGCTAGACAGTAAAACATCAGAGGCTGCTCCCAATGCTACACTCAGTGTTTCCAAAATTAGTAGACTTTATGGTCAGAAGAGACCTTTAGAGCATCTAATCTAAGCCCCTGCATATCATAGGCTTCCTGTATAGTACAATAGTTACTCTTTGGGCACACACATTCCAGAAAGGCATCTAGTCTTCATTCAATGACATCAAGAGATGGAGAATCCACCACTTTCCCTTTTAGTGAGTGCCAGGGGGCTCCATTTCCCCTTCCACTAGCTCGCCATTTACAGTGAGCCAGAGCAGTACCTGCAGCAGGGAGTGGGAGTTGCTGATGTCCACAGAGGCACAGCCCTTGCAGTGTCAACTTCCCACAAGGGGAGGTGAAGAGCACCCCCAGCAACACACACAAACACACACACCACTCCTGGTGGTGGGAGGGGAACAAGAGAAAGCAAGGAGGGATGGAGGAAAAGGTAAAATGAAAAGGACAAACCCTAATGTCCCCAGTGATTCTACGGCACAAAATCCCAGGTGGGCTATAAAATTCTGCCACCTTGAACTAGTGTTTTCCATGCCTAGAATTCAGCTGGCAACAGATGGATCAGACTGCAGACTGAGCAGGTTAAAAACCTCTCCAAGGTACTTACCTTCTCAACAGGCACGTCTGTTTTCTAGTAAAATCAATAAAAGGAGAAACTCGAAAGAGGTTCCTCCTCGCACTCACATACTTGAACCCTAATACTCTCTGAGTCCTAAAAAGGGAGACCTCGAGAAGGAGACTTGCTAAAGCAAAGCCAAAGGGGTCTCTGAGGTTTCCCTGGTCCTGCGCTCCTGTCCTGCCTGGCTGATGTCAGCATCTCTCTCTCAGGTAACCACCTCCCTAACACCTTTGACCCATAGGCTGAGGTCCAGGATAAGGCCTTTGTGATATCACTGCCACACCCAACCAAACCCTAAGGTGCTAATGTCCTGCTACTGGCCTGACACTTTGAAGGTTTGAACTACTCTCTGTGGATCACCCCACTCAATGCATCCTCATTCTAGGAAGCAAGCGGGCTAGACAGTAAAACATCAGAGGCTGCTCCCAATGCTACACTCAGTGTTTCCAAAATTAGTAGACTTTATGGTCACAAGAGACCTTTAGAGCATCTAATCTAACCCGCTGCATATCATAGGCTTACTGTATAGTACAATAGTTACTCTTTGGGCACACACATTCCAGAAAGGCATCTAGTCTTCATTCAATGACATCAAGAGATGGAGAATCCACCACTTTCCCTTTTAGTGAGTGCCAGGGGGCTCCATTTCCCCTTCCACTAGCTCGCCATTTACAGGGAGACAGAGCAGTACCTGCAGCAGGGAGCGGGAGTTGCTGAAGGCCTCAGAGGCGCAGCCCCTGCAGTGTCTCAGGCACCTGGCGCAAGTGGCGGATGATGCGGGTGCATCACTTTGGCCGTGACGTCCTCCTCCTGCAAGGGAACGAGAACCTGTCAGAGACTCAAACGCCCCGAGGAATCAGGGGGAATTAAGGGAACCTGGAACCAGCAGTATTTAAACTGACTACCTGCCCACCACTGAGGGATGAATTCACCTCCTGAACCCCAGAATGGAGTCTTCTTGTCCTTTCTAGTATCCTCCAGTGCCAACCCCCCTCCTTGTAGGATTAGCTCCTGCTACCTCCCCCTCAGTGTTCTTCACAGCTGTTCCACCTCCAAACCAAACCTCAAGTTATCAGAACCCTCTTCTGCACCCCCAACCAGGTTGGGCATCGAGGCGGCTCTAGCGGGGGGGCAGGAGGGATTCTGCCAGAAGTGAAGTGGGTTGAGGGGAGGTTGAGATCTTGCCCCAAGTCATCCCAGACACTAATGCTAAGCCACAGGATGGCAGCATCTAGTGTCAGTGGAGTCCAAGCACTATTTCAACCATACAGTTTTGGATGAACTCCCCACAAGGGGAGGTGAAGAGCACCCCCAGCAACACACACACAAACACACACACACACACCACTCCTGGTGGTGACAGGGGAACAGGAGAAAGGACAAAAGAAGTAAGAGATGAAGAGAAAGGAAGGAGGGATGGAGGAAAAGGTAAAACGAAAAGGACAAACCCTAATGTCCCCAGTGATTCTACGGGACAAAATCCCAGGGAGGGAATAAAATTCTGCCATCTCAAACTACTGTTTTCCATGCCTAGAATTCAGCTGGCACCAGATGGATCAGACTGAGCAGGTTCCAAAACCTCTTGGAGGCTCTTACCTTCTAAATAGGGACGTCTGTTTTCTAGTAAAATCCGTCAAAAGGAAAGGAGAAAACTCGAAAGAGGCTCCTGCTCACACTCACATACGTCAACCCTAACACTCTCTCAGTCCTCAAAGAGAGACCTCGAGAAGGAGACTTGCTGAAGCAAAGCCACAGGGGTCTCTGAGGTTTCCCTGGCCCTGTGCTCCTGTCCTGCCAGGCTGATGTCAGCATCTCTCTCGGAGGTCACCACCTCCCTAACACCTTTGACCAATAGGCTGACGTCCTGCAAAAGGCCTTTGTGATAACACTGCCACACCCACCCTTCCCCGGAAGTGCTAATGTCCTGTTGCTGGGCTGACACTTTGAAGGTTTCAGCTACTCTCTGTGGATCACCCCACTCAATGCCTGTTCATTCTAGGAAGCAAGCCGGCTAGACGGTAAAACATCAGAGGCTGCTCCCAATGCTACACTCAGTGTTTCCAAAATTAGGGGACTTTATGGCCAGAAGAGACCTTTAGAGCATCTCATCTAAGCCCCTGCATATCATAGGCCTCCTGTATAGTACAATAGTTACTTTTTGGGCACACACATTGCAGAAAGGCATCTAGTCTTCCTTCAATGACATCAAGAGATGGAGAATCCACCACTTTCCCTTTTAGTGAGTGCCAGGGGGCTCCATTTCCCCTTCCACTAGCTCCCCATTTACAGTGAGCCAGAGCAGTACCTGCAGCAGGGAGCGGGAGTTGCTGATGGCCTCAGAGGCACAGCCCCTGCAGTGTCTCAGGAATCTGGCGCAAGTGCCGGATGATGCGGAGCTGGTGCATCACTTTTGGCCGTGACGTCCTCCTGCTGCAAGGGAATGAGAACCTGTCAGAGACTCAAACGCCCCGAGGAATCAGCGGGAATTAAGGGCACCTGGAACCAGCACTACTTCCACCCATCACCTGCCCACCACTGAGGGATAAATTCACCTCCTGAACCCCAGAATGGAGTCTTCTTGTCCTTTCTAGTAACCTCCAGTGCCAACCCCCCTCCTTGAAGGATGAGCTCCTGCTATCTCCCCCTCAGTGCCCTTGACAGCTGTTCCACCTCCAAACCACAGCTCAAGTTATTAGTACCTTTGGACACAGACTGGCTAACCTAGTGAGGAGGGCTTTAAACTAGGTTCGACGGGGACAGGTGAGCAAAGCCCACAGGTAAGTGGGGAACATGGAGACCGGGGAGATGGGTCAAAAACGAGAGGGAGTGTGGGCTATATTGTCAGAGGGAAAGGAGGGTCAGGACAAAACTGGGAGAAAAGATCAAACCAGTATCTTAGAGCAAGTAATTAAGGAAATCATCTGCAAACACTTGGAAGGTGGTAAGGTGATAGGGAACAGCCAGCATGGATTTGTGAAGAACAAATCATGTCAAACCAATCTGATAGCTTTCTTTGATAGGATAACGAGCCTTGTGGATAAGGGTGAGGCTGTGGATGTGGTATACCTAGACTTTAGTAAGGCATTTGATACGGTCTCGCATGATATTCTTATTGATAAACTAGGCAAATACAATTTAGATGGGGCTACTATAAGGTGGGTGCATAACTGGCTGGATAACCGTACTCAGAGAGTTGTTATTAATAGTTCCCAATCCTGCTGGAAAGCCATAACGAGTGGGGTATCGCAGGGGTCTGTTTTGGGACCGGCGCTGTTCAATATCTTCATCAACGACTTAGATATTGGCATAGAAAGTACGCTTATTAAGTTTGCGGATGATACCAAACTGGGAGGGATTGCAACTGCTTTGGAGGACAGGGTCATAATTCAAAATGATCTGGACAAATTGGAGAAATGGTCTGAGTTAAACAGGATGAAGTTTAACAAAGACAAATGCAAAGTGCTCCACTTAGGAAGGAACAATCAGTTTCACACATACAGAATGGGAAGAGACTGTCTAGGAAGGAGTACGGCAGAAAGGGATCTAGGGGTTATAGTGGACCACAAGCTAAATATGAGTCAACAGTGTGATGCTGTTGCAAAAAAAGCAAACCTGATTCTGGGATGTATTAACAGGTGTGTTGTGAGCAAGACACGAGAAGTCATTCTTCCGCTCTACTCTGCTCTGGTTAGGCCTCAGCTGGAGTATTGTGTCCAGTTCTGGGCACCGCATTTTAAAAAAGATGTGGAGAAATTGGAAAGGGTCCAGAGAAGAGCAACAAGAATGATTAAAGGTCTTGAGAACATGACCTATGAAGGAAGGCTGAAAGAATTGGCTTTGTTTAGTTTGGAAAAGAGAAGACTGAGAGGAGACATGATAGCAGTTTTCAGGTATTTAAAAGGGTGTCATAAGGAGGAGGGAGAAAACTTGTTCACCTTAGCCTCTAAGGATAGAACCAGAAGCAATGGGTTTAAAGTGCAGCAAGGGAGGTCTAGGTTGGACATTAGGAAAAAGTTCCTAACTGTCAGGGTGGTTAAACACTGGAATAAATTGCCGAGGGAGGTTGTGGAATCTCCATCTCTTGAGATATTTAAGAGTAGCTTAGATAAATGTCTATCAGGGATGGTATTTGGTCTCATAGACTCATAGACTTTAAGGTCAGAAGGGACCATTATGATCATCTGGTCTGACCCCCTGCATGCTGCAGGCCACAAGACCCTTCCCTGGACTGTGCCGTTGAAGTCCCCAATCCTGTGTTTTAGTGACTTCAATCGGCAGGGACCCTCCTGCTAGTGATCCCTGCCCCATGCTGCGGAGGAAGGCGAAAAACCTCCAGCGGCTCAGCCAATCTACCCTGGAGGAAAATTCCTTCCCGACCCCAAATATGGCGATCAGTAATACCCCGAGCATGTAGGCAAGAGTCTCTAGCCTGACCCTTGTTTGCCATTATGCTATTTACGTACCATTGCTTGGTTTTCCTCGGCTACTATGTTTTACCATTAAACCATTCCCTCCATAAACTTATCCAACTTAATCTTAAAACCAGACAGGTCCGTTGCCCCCACCGTTTCCCTCGGAAGGCCGTTCCAATATTTCACCCCTCTGACGGTCAGAAACCTTCGTCTGATTTCAAGCCTGAACTTCCCCACGGCCAGTTTATATCCATTGGTTCTCGTGTCCACATTAGTACTCAGCTGAAATAATTCCTCTCCCTCCCTTGTATTTATCCCTCTGATATATTTAAAGATAGCAATCATATCCCCCCTCAGCCTTCGTTTTGTCAGACTAAACAACCCGAGCTCCTCTAATCTCTTTTCATACGACAGGTTTTCTAGCAGGGGGGGCAGGAGGGATTCTAGCAGCAGTGAAGTGGGTTGCGGGGAAGTTGAGATCTTGCCCCAAGTCATCCCAGACACTAATGCTAAGATACAGGATGGCAGCATCTAGTGTCAGTGGAGTCCAAACACTATTTCAACCCCACAGTTTTCGATGAACTTCCCACAAGGGGAGGTGATGAGCACCCCCAGCAACACACACGCACACACCACTCCTGGTGGTGGGAGGGGAACAGGAGAAAGGACAAAAGAAGTAAGAGATGAAGAGAAAGGAAGGAGGGATGGAGGAAAAGGTAAAACAAAAAGGACAAACCCTAATGTCCCCAGTGATTCTACGGCACAAAATCCAAGGGATGGAATAAAATTCTGCCATCTTAAACTACTGTTTTCCATGCCTAGAATTCAGCTGGCACCACGTGGATCAGACTGAGCAGCTGCCAAAACCTCTTGGAGGATCTTACCTTCTAAACAGGGACGTCTGTTTTCTAGTAAAATCAGTAAAAGGAAAGGAGAAAACTCGAAAGAGGCTCCTGCACGCACTCACGTACGTGAACCCTAATACTCTCTCAGTCCTCAAAGAAAGACCTCGAGAAGGAGACTTGCTGAAGCAAAGCCACAGGGTCTCTGAGGTTTCCCTGGCCCTGTGCTCCTGTCCTGCCAGGCTGATGTCAGCATCTCTCTCTGAGGTCACCACCTCCCTAACACATTTGACCAATAAGCTGACATCCTGCAAAAGGCCTTTGTGATGTCACTGCCACACCCAACCAAACCCTGAAGTGCTAATGTCCTGCTGCTGGCCTGACACTTTGAAGGTTTGAGGTTGTCATAACTATAAAGGGAAGGGTAACAGCTGTCCTGTGTACAGTACTATAAAATCCTCCTGGCCAGAGACTCCAAAATCCTTTTCCCTGTAAAGGGTTAAGAAGCTCAGGTAACCTGGCTGGCATCTGACCTAAAGGACCAATAAGGGGACAAGATACTTTCAAATCTTGGGGAGGGGAAGGCTTTTGTTTGTGTTCTTTGTTTGTGTGGGTGTTCGCCCTCGGGACTGAGAGGGACCAGACATCAATCCAGGTTCTCCACATCTTTCTAAACAAGTCTCTCCTATTTCAAACAAGGCGTGTTAGTTTTCCTTTGTTTTCTCAACTTGTAAATGTACCTTTTACTAGAGTGTTTATCTTTGTTTGCTGTACTTTGAACCTAAGACTAGAGGGGAGTCCTCTGAGCTCTTTAAGTTTGATTACCCTGTAAGGTTAATTTCCATACTGATTTTACAGAGATGATTTTTACCTTTTTCTTTAATTAAAAGCCTTATTTTTAAGAACCTGATTGATTTTTCCTTGTTTTAAGATCCAAGGAGTTTGGATCTTGATTCACCAGGAGTTGGTGGGAGGAAGGAGGGGAATGGTTAATTTCTCCTTCTTTTAGATCCAAGGGGGTTGGATCTGTATTCACCAGAAGTTGGTGGGAGGAAGGAGGGGGGATGGTTAATTTCTCCTTGTTTTAAGATCCAAGGGGTTTGGATCTGTATTCACCAGGGAATTGGTGAAAGGTTTCTCAAGGCTACCCAGGGGAGGAAATTAGCCTTGGGATGGTGGTTAAGCTTAGAAGTTTTCATGCAGGCCCCTACATTTGTACCCTAAACTTCAAAGTGGGGATACAGCCTTGACACAGGTACTCTCTGTGGATCACCCCACTCAATGCGTCTTCATTCTAGGAAGCAAGCCAGCTAGACAGTAAAACATCAGACGCTGCTCCCAATACTACACTCAGTGTTTCCAAAATTAGTAGACTTTATGGACACAAGAGACCTTTACAGCATCTCATCTAAGCCCCTGCATATCATAGGCCTCCTGTATAGTACAATAGTTACTTTTTGGGCACACACATTCCAGAAAGGCATCTAGTCTTCATTCAATGACATCAAGAGATGGAGAATCCACCACTTTCCCTTTTAGTGAGTGCCAGGGGGCTCCATTTCCCCTTCCACTAGCTCGCCATTTACAGGGAGACAGAGCAGTACCTGCAGCAGGGAGCGGGAGTTGCTGAAGGCCTCAGAGGCGCAGCCCCTGCAGTGTCTCAGGCGCCTGGCGCAAGTGGCGGATGATGCGGGTGCATCACTTTGGCCGTGACGTCCTCCTCCTGCAAAGGAACGAAAACCTGTCAGAGACTCAAACGCCCCGAGGAATCAGGGGGAATTAAGGGCACCTGGAACCAGCAGTATTTAAACTGACTACCTGCCCACCACTGAGGGATGAATTCACCTCCTGAACCCCAGAATGGAGTCTTCTTGTCCTTTCTAGTAACCTCCAGTGCCAACCCACCACCTTGTAGGGTGAGCTCCTGCTACCTCCCCCTCAGTACCCTTGACAGCTGTTCTACCTCCAAACCACAGCTCAACTTATCAGAACCCTCTTCTCCACCCCAACCCAGGTTGCGCAGGGAGGCGGCCCTAGCAGGGGGGGCAGGAGGGATTCTGCCAGCAGTGAAGTGGGTTGCGGGGAAGTTGAGATCTTGCCCCAAGTTATCCCAGACACTAATGCCAAGCTACAGGATGGCAGCATCTAGTGTCAGTGGAGTCCAAGCACTATTTGAACCCGACAGTTTTGGATCAATTTCACACAAGGGGAGGTGAAGAGCACCCCCAGCAACACACACACCACTCCTGTAGGTGGGAGGGGAACAAGAGAAAGGACAAAAGAAGTAAGAGATGAAGAGAAAGGAAGGAGGGATGGAGGAAAGGTAAAATGAAAAGGACAAACCCTAGTGTCCCCAGTGATTCTACGGGACAAAATTCCAGGGAGGGAATAAAATTCTGCCACCTTAAACTACTGTTTTCCATGCCGAGAATTCAGCTGGCACCAGATGGATCAGACTGAGCAGATTCCAAAACCTCTTGGAGGCTCTTACCTTCTAATTTTCAAGTAAAATCAGTAAAAGGAAAGGAGAAAACTCGAAAGAGGCTCCTGCTCGCACTCACATACGTCAACCCTAACACTCTCTCAGTCCTCAAAAAGAAACTTCGAGAAGGAGACTTGCTGAAGCAAAGCCACAGGGGTCTCTGAGGTTTCCCTGGTCGTAAGCCCCTGTCCTCCCTGGCTGAAGACAGTCCTGCAAAAGACCTTTGTGATATCACTGCCACCAATCAAACCCTTAAGTGCTAATGTCCAATAAAAGGAGAAACTCGAAAGAGGTTCCTCCTCGCGCTCACATACCTGAACCCTAATACTCTCTGAGTCCTAAAAAGGGAGACCTCGAGAAGGAGACTTGCTAAAGCAAAGCCAAAGGGGTCTCTGAGGTTTCCCTGGCCCTGCGCTCCTGTCCTGCCTGGCTGATGTCAGCATCTCTCTCTCAGGTAACCACCTCCCTAACACCTTTGACCAGTACGCTGAGGTCCAGGATAAGGCCCTTGTGATATCACTGCCACACCCAACCAAACCCTAAAGTGCTCATGTCCTGCTGCTGGCCTGACACTTTGAAGGTTTGAGCTACGCTCTGTGGATCACACCACAAAATTCGTCTTCATTCTAGGAAGCAAGCTAGCTAGACAGTAAAACATCAGAGGCTGCTCCCAATACTACACTCAGTGTTTCCAAAAGTAGGAGACTTTCTGGCCAGAAGAGACATTTACAGCATCTCATCTAACCCCCTCCATATCTTAGGCTTCCAGTATAGTACAATAGTTACTTTTTGGGCACACACATTCCAGAAAGGCATCTAGTCTTCAATCAATGACATCAAGAGTTGGAGAATCCACCACTTTCCCTTTTAGTGAGTGCCAGGGGGCTCCATTTCCCCTTCCACTACCTCCCCATTTACAGTGAGCCAGAGCAGTACCTGCAGCAGGGAGAGGGAGTTGCTAAGGCCTCAGAGGAACAGCCCCTGAAGTGTCTCAGGCACATGGCGTAAGTGCCGGATGATGCGGAGCTGGTGCATCCCTTTGGCCGAGACGTCCTCCTCCTGCAAGGGAACGAGAACCTGTCAGAGACTCAAATGCCCCGAGGAATCAGCGGGAATTAAGGGCACCTGGAACCAGCACTACTTCCACCCATCACCTGCCCACCACTGAGGGATAAATTCACCTCCTGAACCCCAGAATGGAGTCTTCTTGTCCTTTCTAGTAACCTCCAGTGCCAACCCCCCTCCTTCTAGGGTGAGCTCCTGCTTCCTCCCACTCAGTGTTCTTGACAGCTGTTCCACCTCCAAACCAAACCTCAAGTTATCAGAACCCTCTTCTCCACCCCCAACCAGCTTGGGCATGGAGGCGGCTCTAGCGGGGGGGCAAGAGGGATTCTGCCAGAAGTGAAGTGGGTTGAGGGGAGGTTGAGATCTTGCCCCAAGTCATCCCAGACACTAATGCTAAGCCACAGGATGGCAGCATCTTGTGTCAGTGGAGTCCAAGCACTATTTCAACCCCACAGTTTTAGAGGAACTTCCCACAGGGAGAGGTGAAGAGAACCCCCAGCAATACACACACAGACACACACACACACCACTCCTGGTGGTGGAAGGGGAACAAGAGAAAGGACAAAAGAAGTAAGAGATGAAGAGAAAGGAAGGAGGGATGGAGGAAAAGGTAAAATGAAAAGGACAAACGCTAATATCCCTAGTGATTCTACGGGATAAAATCCCAGGGAGGGAATAAAATTCTGCCACCTTGAACTAGTGTTTTCCATGCCTAGAATTCAGCTGGCACCAGATGGATCAGACTGTGGAGGTTGCAAAACCTATTGGAGGCTCTTACCTTCTCAACAGGGAAGTCTGTTTTCATAGAATCATAAAATCATACAATATCAGAGTTGGAACGGACCTCAAGAGGTCATCTAGTCCAACCCCCTGCTCAGAGAAGGACCAATTCCCAGCTAAATCATCCCAGCCAGGGCTTTGTCAAGCCGGGCCTTAAAAACCTCCAAGGAAGGAGACTCCATTTTTTTCCCCATCTTATATGGAACCAATCACCAGAGACCCCAACCATCAAAAAATCACCAAATGTGCTTTGTTGCTTCTAACTGATTTCTAGTAAAATCAGTAAAAGGAAAGGAGAAAACTCGAAAGAGGCTCCTGCTCCCACTCACATACGTGAACCCTAATACTCTGTCAGTCCTCAAAGAGAGACCTCGAGAAGGAGACTTGCTGAAGCAAAATCACAGGGGTCTCTGAGGTTTCCCTGGCCCTGCCCCCCTGTCCTGCTTGGCTCATGTCAGCATCTCTCTCTGAGGTCACCACCTCCCTAACACCTTTGAGCAATTCACCTCCTCAACCCCAGAATGGAATCTTCTTGACCTTTCTAGTAACCTCCAGTGCCAACCCCACTCCTTGTAGGATGAGCTCCTGCTACCTCCCGCTCAGTGTCCTTGACAGCTGTTCCACCTCCAAACCACAGCTCAAGTTATCAGAACCCTCTTCTCCACCCCCACCCAGGTTGGGCAGGGAGGCGGATCTAGGAGGGGGGGCAGCAGGGATTCTGAAAGCAGAAAAGTGCGTTGCGGGGAGGTTGAGACCTTGCCCGAAGTCATCCCAGACAGTAATGTTAAGCCACAGGATGGGAGCATCTAGTGTCAGTGGAGTCCAAGCACTATTTCAACCTCACAGTATTGGATCAACTTTCCACAAGGGGAGGTGAAGCGCACCCCCAGCAACACACACACACACCACTCCTGGTGGTGGGAGGGGAACAGGAGAAAGGACAAAAGAAGTAAGAGTTGAAGAGAAAGGAAGGAGGGATGGAGGAAAAGGTAAAACGAAAAGGACAAAACCTAATGTCCCCAGTGATTCCACGGGACAAAATCCCAGGGAGGGAATAAAATTCTGCCACCTTAAACTAGTGTTTTCCATGCCTAGAATTCAGCTGGCACGAGACATATCAGACTGAGCAGGTTCCAAAACCTCTTGGAGCCTCTTACCTTCTAAACAGGGACGTCTGTTTTCTAGGAAAATCAGTAAAAGGAAAGGAGAAAACTGGAGAGAGGCTCCTGCTCGCACTCACATACGTGAACCCTAATACTCTCTCAGTCCTCAAAGAGAGACCTCGAGAAGGAGACTTGCTGAAGCAAAGCCACAGGGGTCTCTGAGGTTTCCCTGGCCCTGCCCCCCTGTCCTGCCTGGCTCATGTCAGCATCTCTCTCTGAGGTCACCACCTTCCTAACACCTTTGACCAGTATGCTGAGGTCCTTGAAAAAGCCTTTGTGATATCACTGCCACACCCAACCAAACCCTAAAGTGCTCATGTCCTGCTGTTGGCCTGACACTTTGAAGGTTTGAGCTACTCTCTGTGGATCACCCCACTCAATGCGTCTTCATTCTAGGAAGCAAGCCGGCTAGACAGTAAAAGATCAGAGGCTGCTCCCAATGCTACACTCAGTGTTTCCAAAATTACTACACTTCCTGGCCACAAGAGACCTTTAGAGCATCTCATCTAACCCCCTCCATATCATAGGCTTCCAGTATAGTATAATAGTTACTTTTTGGGCACACACATTCCAGAGAGGCATATAATCTTCAATCAATGACATCAAGAGATGGAGAATCCACCACTTTCCATTTTAGTGAGTGCCAGGTTGCTCCATTTCCCCTTCCACTAGCTCCCCATTTACAGTGAACCAGAACAGTACCTGCAGCAGGGAGCAGGAGTTGCTGAAGGCCTCAGAGGCACAGCCCCTGCAGTGTCACAGGCACCTGGCGCAAGTGCCGAATGATGCGGAGCTGGTGCATCACTTTGGCCGTGACATCCTCCTGCTGCAAGGGAACGAGAACCTGTCAGAGACTCAAACGCCCAGAGGTATCAGGGGGAATTAAGGCCACCTGGAAGCAGCAGTATTTCCACCCAGCACCTGCCCACCACTGAGGGATGAATTCTCCTCCTCAACACCAGAATGGAGTCTTCTTCTCCTTTCCGGTAACCTCCAGTGCCAACCCCCATCCTTGTAGGATTAGCAAAATCCCAGGGAGGGAATAAAATTCTGCCACCTTAAACTAGTGTTTTCCATGCCTAGAATTCAGATGGCACCAGGTGGATCAGACTGAACAGGTTACAAAACTCTCCGAGGCACTTACTTTCTCAGCAGGGACTTCTGTTTTCTAGTAAAATGGGTAAAAGGAAAGGAGAAAACTCGAAAGAGGCTCCTGCTCACACTCACATATGTGAACCCTAATACTCTCTCAGTCCTCAAAGAGAGCTCGAGAAGGAGACTTGCTGAAGCAAAGCCACAGGGGTCTCTGAGGTTTCCCTGGCCCTGCGCCCCTGTTTTGCCTGGCTGATGTGAGCATCTCTCTCTGAGGTCACCACCTCCCTAACAACTTTGACCAATAGCCTGAGCTCCTGCAAAAGGCCTTTGTGATGTCACTGCCACACCCACCCATCCCCTGAAGTGCTAATATCCTGCTGCTGGCCTGACACTTTGGAGGTTTGAGCTACTCTCTGTGGATCACCCCACTCAATGCGTCTTCATTCTAGGAAGCAAGCCGGTTAGACAGTAAAACATTAGAGGCTGCTCCCAATGCTGCACTCAGTGTTTCCAAAATTAATACACTTTATGGCCAGAAGAGACCTTTAGAGCATCTCATCTAACCACCTGCATATCATAGGCTTCCTGTATAGGACAATAGTTACTTTTTGGGCACAAACATTCCAGAAACGCATCTAGTTTCATTCAATGACTTCAAGAGATGGAGAATCCACCACTTTCCCTTTCACTGAGTGCCAGGGGGCTCCATTTCCCCTTCCACTAGCTCCCCATTTACAGTGAGCCAGAGCAGTACCTGCAACAGAGAGCGGGAGTTGCTGAAGGCCTCAGAGGCACAACCCCTGCAGTGTCTCAGGCACCTGGTGCAAGTGATGGATGATGCGGAGCTGGTGCCTCACTTTGGCCGTGACGCCCTCCTGCTGCAAGGGAATGAGAACCTGTCAGACTCAAACGCCCCGAGGAATCAGGGGGAATTAAGGGCACCTGGAACCAGCAGTATTTCCACTCAGCACCTGCCCAACACTGAGGGATGAATTCACCTCCTGAATCCCAGAATGGAGTCTTCTTGTCCTTTCTAGTAACCTCCAGTGCCAATCCCCCTCCTTCTAGGGTGAGCTCCTGCTACCTCCCCCTCAGTGTCCTTGACAGCTGTTCCACCTCCAAACCACAGCTTAAGTCATCAGAAACCTCTTCTAGACCCCCACCAAGGTTGGGCTGGGAGGCGGGTCTAGCAGTGGGGGCAGGAGGGATTCTGGCAGCAGTGAAGTGGGTTGCGGGGAGGTTGAGATCTTGCCCAAGTCATCCGAGACACTAACGCTAAGCCACAGGATGGCAGCATCTAGTGTCTGTGGAGTCCAAGCACTATTTCAACCCCACAATTTGGATGAACTTCCCACAAGAGGAGGTGAAGATCATCCCCAGCAACACACACACACACACACACACACACACACACACACACACCACTCCTGGTGGTGGGAGGGGAACAGGAGAAAGGACAAAAGAAGTAAGAGATGAAGAGAAAGGAAGGAGGGATGGTGGAAAAGGTAAAACGAAAAGGACAAACCCTAATGTCCCCAGTGATTCCACGGGACAAAATCCCATGTGGACTACAAAATTCTGTCACCTTGAACTAGTGTTTTCCATGCCTAGAATTCAACGGGCACCAGATGGATCAGACTGAGCAGGTTCAAAAACCTCTTGGAGGCTCTTACCTTCTAAACAGGGACGTCTGTTTTCTAGTAAAATCAGTAAAAGGGAAGGAGAAAACTCGAAAGAGGCTCCTGCTCTCACTCACATACGTGAACCCTAATACTCTCTCAGTCCTCAAAGAGAGACCTCGAGAAGGAGACTTGCTAAAGCAAAGCCACAGGGGTCTCTGAGGTTTCCCTGGCCCTGCGCCCCTGACTGATGTCAGCATCTCTCTCTGAGGTCACCACCTCCCTAACACCTTTGACCAATACGCTGAGATACTGCATGTAGCGGGGCGGCCTGGCTCCCAGGCGCCCCAGGAAGTCAAGGCCACCGCGGCCTGTCCCCACCCCCCGGAAGTCAAGGGGCGGGACAGGAAGTATAAAGGCCAAGCCACAGCGCTCAGTAGCTGGCCGGCAGCGGGAGAGGACAGACGCTGGTGCCCGAGCTCCCGCGGACCTGAGCCTGCCGAGAGCCCGGTATCCTGAGGAACGGTCGGAGCTTCCCCCCGCCAAGGGCCCAGAGGGAGTGACAGACCTACCTGCTGCTCGGGGCCCGGAGCAGCCCATGATCTGCGACCCAGCAGACGGAACTCAGGAGGAACAGGTACCCATGGAGGAGGAGATGGGAAGTGGCCCGGGGATAGCAGACCCCGAACCCATGTCAGTGTGTTGCGGTCAGGATCCCCACTGACTGCGCGGCAGACGGACTGCTGCGGATAGGGCCCCGGGCTGGAACACAGTGGAGTGGGTGGGCCTGTGTTCCCCCCTGCCACCCCATGCTGGGTGGCAGTCTCTCCTCCTCCTTGTCCAAGGGGCCTGGGCCTCTGACTGACGATTGGTTTGCTGCCCCGCCCTGACCTAGGGCCTGGGCTAACCCAAACTGACCCAGCTCCTGCTACAAGGCCTGGGCCGCTGACTGACTACTGGTTTGTTCCCCGCCCTGACCCAGGGCCGGAGCTGTTGATTGTGTGCTCAGTCCCTGCATAAGGGCCTGAGCTCTGAACTGTTGATTGTGTGCTCAGTCCCTGCACAAAGGCCTGAGCGCCGAACTGCTAATTGTGTGCTCAGCCCCTACCCAAAGGTCTGGGCCCTAGACTGTTATTCGCTTTGTAGCGGGGCGGCCTGGCTCCCAGGTACCCCAGGAAGGGACGAGCCCCACCCCGGAACTACTACACTGCAAAAGGCCTTTGTGATGTCACTGCCACACCCACCCATCCCCTGAAGTGCTAATGTCCTGCTGCTGGCCTGACACTTTGAAGGTTTCAGCTACTCTCTGTGGATCACCCCACTCGATGCGTCTTCATTCTAGGAAGCAAGCCGGCTAGACAGTAAAGCATCAGAGGCTGCTCCCAATGCTACACTCAGTGTTTCCAAAATTACTACACTTTATGGCCAGAAGAGACCTTTAGAACATCTCATCTAACCCCCTGCATATCATAGGCTTCCTGTATAGTACAATAGGTACTTTTTGGGCACACACATTCCAGAAAGGCATCTAGTCTTCATGAAATGACATCAAGAGATGGAGAATCCACCACTTTCCCTTTTACTGAGTGCCAGGGGGCTCCATTTCCCCTTCCACTAGCACCCCATTTACAGTGAGCCAGAGCAGTACCTGCAGCAGGGAGCGGGAGTTGCTGATGGCCTCAGAGGCACAGCCCCTGCAGTGTCTAAGGCACCTGGCACAAGTGCCGGATGATGCGGAGCTGGTGCATCACTCTGGCCATGACGTCCTCCTGCTGCAAGGGAACGAGAACCTGTCAGAGACTCAAACGCCCCGAGGAATCAGGGGGAATTAAGGGCACCTGGAACCAGCAGTATTTAAACTGACTACCTGCCCACCACTGAGGGATGATTTCACCTCCTGAACCCCAGAATGGAGTCTTCTTGTCCTTTCTAGTAACCTCCAGTGCCAACCCACCACCTTGTAGGGTGAGCTCCTGCTACCTCCCCCTCAGTGCCCTTGACAGCTGTTCTACCTCCAAACCACAGCTCAAGTTATGAGAACCCTCTTCTCCACCCCCACCCAGGTTGGGCAGGGAGGCGGCTCTAGCAGGGGGGGCAGGAGGGATTCTGCCAGCAGTGAAGTGGGTTGCGGGGAGGTTGAGATCTTGCCCCAATCATCCCAGACACTAATGCTAAGCCACAGGATGGCAGCATCTAGTGTCATTGGAGTTCAAGCACTATTTCAACCCCACAGTTTTGGATCAACTTCCCACAAGGGGAGGTGAAGAGCACCCCCAGCAACACACACACACACACACACACACACACACACACACACACACACCCACCACTCCTGGTGGTGGCAGGTGAACAGGAGAAAGGACAAAAGAAGTAAGAGATGAAGAGAAAGGAAGGAGGGATGGAGGAAAAGGTAAAACGAAAATGACAAACACTAATGTCCCCTGTGATTCTATGGGACAAAATCCAACAGAGGGAATAAAATTCTGCCACCTTAAACTAGTTGTTTCCATGCCTAGAATTCAGCTGGCACCAGATGGATCAGACTGAGCAGGTTCCAAAACCTCTTGGAGGCTCTTACCTTCTAAATAGGGACGTCTGTTTTCTAATAAAATCCGTCAAAGGAAAGGAGAAAACTCCAAAGAGGCTCCTGCTTGCACTCACACATGTGAACACTAATACTCTCTCTGTCCTCAAAGAGAGACCTCGAGAAGGAGACTTGCTGAAGCAATAACAGACACTTGGTGGGATAACTCACATGACTGGAGTACTGTCATGGATGGATATAAACTGTTCAGGAAGGACAGGCATGGCAGAAAAGGTGGGGGAGTTGCATTGTATGTAAGAGAGGAGTATGAGTGCTCAGAGGTCCGGTATGAAACTGTAGAAAAACCTGAGAGTCTCTGGATAAAGTTGAGAAGTGTGAGCAACAAGGGGGATGTCACGGTTGGAGTCTGGTATAGACCACCAGACCAGGGGGATGAGGTGGACGAGGCTTTCTTCTGGCAACTAGCAGAAGTTGCTAGATCGCAGGCCCTGGTTCTCATGGGAGACTTTAATCACCCTGATATCTGCTAGGAGAGCAATACAGCGGTGCACAGACAATCCAGGAAGTTTTTGGAAAGTGTAGGGCACAATTTCCTGGTGCAAGTGCTGGAGGAACCAACTAGGGGCAGAGCTTTTCTCGACCTGCTGCTCACAAACAGGGAAGAATTAGTAGGGGAAGCAAAAGTGGATGGGAACCTGGGAGGCAGTGACCATGAGATGGTCGAGTTCAGGATCCTGACACAAGGAAGAAAGGAGAGCAGCAGAATATGGACCCTGGACTTCAGAAAAGCAGACTTTGACTCCCTCAGGAACAGAAGGGCAGGATCCCCTGGGAGAATAACATGAAGGGCAAAGGGGTCCAGGAGAGCTGGCTGTATTTTAAAGAATCCTTATTGCGGTTGCAGGAACAAACCATCCCGATGTGTAGAAAGAATAGTAAATATGGCAGGCGACCAGCTTGGCTAAACAGTGAAATCCTTGCTGATCTTAAACGCAAAAAAGAAGCTTACAAGAAGTGGAAGATTGGACAAATGACCAGGGAGGAGTATAAAAATATTGCTCAGGCATGCAGGAGTGAAATCAGGAAGGCCAAATCACACTTGGAGTTGCAGCTAGCAAGAGATGTTAAGAGTAACAAGAAGGGTTTCTTCAGGTATGTTAGCAACAAGAAGAAAGTCAAGGAAAGTGTGGGCCCCTTACTGAATGAGGGAGGCAACCTAGTGACTGAGGATGTGGAAAAAGCTAATGTACTCAATGCTTTTTTTGCCTCTGTCTTCACGAACAAGGTCAGCTCCCAGACTGCTGCACTGGGCAGCACAATATGGGGAGAAGGTGACCAGCCCTCTGTGGAGAAAGAAGTGGTTCGGGACTATTTAGAAAAACTGGACGTGACCAACTCCATGGGGCTGGATGCGCTGCATCCGAGGGTGCTAAAGGACTTGGCGGATGAGATTGCACAGCCATTAGCCATTATTTTTGAAAACTCATGGCGATCGAGGGAGGTCCCGGATGACTGGAAAAAGGCTAATGTAGTGCCCATCTTTAAAAAAAGGGAAGGAGGAGGATCCGGGGAACTACAGGCCAGTCAGCCTCACCTCAGTCCCTGGAAAAATCATGGAGCAGGTCCTCAAGGAATCAATGATGAAACACTTAGAGGAGAGGAAAGTGATCAGGAACAGTCAGCATGGATTCACCAAGGGGAAGTCGTGCCTGACTAACCTAATTGCCTTCTATGATGAGATAACTGGCTCTGTGGATGAGGGGAAAGCAGTGGATGTGTTATTCCTTGACTTTAGCAAAGCTTTTGATACGCTCTCCCACAGTATTCTTGCCACCAAGTTAAAGAAGTATGGGCTGGATGAATGGACTGTAAGGTGGATAGAAAGCTGGCTGGATCGTCGGGCTCAACGGGTAGTGATCAATGGCTCCATGTCTAGTCGGCAGCCGGTTTCAAGCGGAGTAGTGCCCCAAGGGTCGGTCCTGGGGCCGGTTTTGTTTAATATCTTTATTAATGATCTGGAGGATGGTGTGGACTGCACTCTCAGCAAGTTTGCAGATGACACTAAACTAGGAGGCGTGGTAGATACGCTAGAGGGTAGGGATCGGATACAGAGGGACCTAGACAAATTAGAGGATTGGGCCAAAAAAAACCTGATGAAGTTCAACAAGGACAAGTGCAGAGTCCTGCACTTAGGACGGAAGAATCCCATGCACTGCTACAGACTAGGGACCGAATGGCTAGGTAGCAGTTCTGCAGAAAAGGACCTAGGGGTCACAGTGGACGAGAAGCTGGATATGAGTCAACAGTGTGCTCTTGTTGCCAAGAAGGCTAACGGCATTTTGGGCTGTATAAGTAGGGGCATTGCCAGCAGATCGAGGAACGTGATCGTTCCCCTTTATTCGACATTGGTGAGGCCTCATCTGGAATACTGTGTCCAGTTTTGGGCCTGTGGAAGCAGAGAAAGAGCTCACAGGAAGGGGATGCAATGCATGACAGTTCGTTAGCAAGAGTTAGGCTAACTGTAACCCTAATAACGCGAGATTTGTAGAAGCGAGGAATGTGTGAGGCGGGTGAGAAAGAACTGTGTAAGAAGTCATTATGACCTGGTATAGATAAGGTGTAGAAGACCTTGTGTAGATAAGGTATAGAAAATATTGTATGTTGGCAAGAGTCAAAACAAGTGAAGAAATGAGATATCAAGATGGCCTATGTATAAACAAAACGCAGCTGTCCCTCGTTATTTCTGTAATGAAAGGTATAAATGCTTGCTGTAATTAGTTACCTGGGAGAGACGTGCTTAGCTCTCTCCCTCTGGGCAATTGTGAGAGTTAATAAAGCATCTGACTTGCTGTACCTAAACAAATAGTGAGAACTCTGTTTTTCTCCGACAGGCCCCACACTACAAGAAGGATGTGGAAAAATTGGAAAGAGTCCAGTGGAGAGCAACAAAAATGATTAGGGGTCTGGAGCACATGACTTATGAGGAGAGGCTGAGGGAACTGGGATTGTTTAGTCTCCAGAAGAGAAGAATGAGGGGGGATTTGATAGTAGCCTTCAACTACGTGAAGGGGGGTTCCAAAGAGGATGGAGCTCGGTTGTTCTCAGTGGTGGCAGATGACAGAACAAGGAGCAATGGTCTCAAGTTGCAGTGGGGGAGGTCCAGGTTGGATATTAGGAAACACTATTTCACTAGGAGGGTGGTGAAGCACTGGAATGCGTTAACTAGGGAGGTGGTGGAGTCTCCTTCCTTGGAGGTTTTTAAGGCCCGGCTTGACAAAGCCCTGGCTGGGATGATTTAGTTGGGAATTGGTCCTGCTTTGAGGACGGGGTTGGAGTAGATGACCTCTTGAGGTCCCTTCCAACCCTGATATTCTATGATTCTATGAAAGTCACACGGGTCTCTGAGGTTTCCCTGGCCCTAAGCCCCTGTCCTGCCTGGCTGATGTCAGCATATCTCTCTGAGGTTAACACCTCCCTAACACCTTTGACCAATAGGCTGAGGTCCTCAAAAGGCCTTTGTGATGTCACTGCCACACCCACCCATCCCCGGAAGTGCTAATGTCCTGCTGCTGGCCTGACACTTTGAAGGTTTGAGCTACTCTGTGTGGATCACCCCACTCAATGCGTCTTCATTCTAGGAAGCAAGCCGGCTAGACAGTAAAACATCAGAGGCTGCTCCCAATACTACACTCAGTGTTTCCAAAATTTGTAGACTTTATGGCCACAAGAGACCTTTAGAGCATCTCATCTAAGCCCCTGCATATCATAGGCCTCCTGTATACTACAATAGTTACTTTTTGGGCACACACATTCCAGAAAGGCATCAAGTCTTCATTCAATGACATCAAGAGATGGAGAATCCACCACTTTCCCTTTTAGTGAGTACCAGGGGGCTCCATTTCCCCTTCCACTAGTTCCCCATTTACAGTGAGACAGAGCAGTACCTGCAGCAGGGAGCGGGAGTTGCTGATGGCCTCAGAGGCACAGCCCCTGCAGTGTCTCAGGAATCTGGCGCAAGTGCCGGATGATGCGGAGCTGGTGCATCACTTTTGGCCGTGATGTCCTCCTGCTGCAAGGGAACGAGAACCTGTCAGAGACTCAAACGCCCCGAGGAATCTGGAGGAATTAAGGGCACCTGGAACCAGCAGTATTTCCACCCAGCACCTGCCGACCACTGAGGGATAAATTCACCTCCTGAACCCCAGAATGGAGTTTTCTTGTCCTTTCTAGTAACCTCCAGTGCCAACCCCCCTCCTTGAAGGATGAGCTCCTGCTATCTCCCCCTCAGTGCCCTTGACAGCTGTTCCACCTCCAAACCACAGCTCAAGTTATTAGTACCTTTGGACACAGACTGGCTAACCTAGTGAGGAGGGCTTTAAACTAGGTTCGACGGGGACAGGTGAGCAAAGCCCACAGGTAAGTGGGGAACATGGAGACCGGGGAGATGGGTCAAAAACGAGAGGGAGTGTGGGCTATATTGTCAGAGAGAAAGGAGGGTCAGGACAAAACTGGGAGGAAAGATCAAACCAGTATCTTAGATGCCTATATACAAATGCGAGAAGTATGGGGAATAAGCAGGAAGAACTGGAAGTGCTAATAAATAAATACAACTATGACATTGTTGGCATCACTGAAACTTGGTGGGATAATACACGTGATTGGAATGTTGGTGTGGATGGGTACAGCTTGCTCAGGAAGGATAGACAGGGGAAAAAGGGAGGAGGTGTTGCCTTGTATATTAAAAATGTACACACTTGGACTGAGGTAGAGATGGACATAGGAGACGGAAGTGTTGAGAGTCTCTGGGTTAGGCTAAAAGGGATAAAAAACAAGGGAGATGTCATGCTAGGAGTCTACTACAGGCCACCTAACCAGGTGGAAGAGGTGGATGAGGCTTTTTTTAAGCAACTAACAAAATCATCCAAAGCCCAAGATTTGGTGGTGATGGGGGACTTCAACTATCCGGCTATATGTTGGGAAAATAACACAGCGGGGCACAGACTATCCAACAAATTCCTGGACTGCATTGGAGACAACTTTTTATTTCAGAAGGTTGAAAAAGCTACTAGGGGGGAAGCTGTTCTAGACTTGATTTTAACAAATAGGGGGGAACTCGTTGAGAATTTGAAAGTAGAAGGCAGCCTGGGTGAAAGTGATCATGAAATCATAGAGTTTGCTATTCTAAGGAAGGGTAGAAGGGAGAACAGCAAAATAGAGACAATGGATTTCAGGAAGGCAGATTTTGGTAAGCTCAGAGAGCTGATAGGTAAGGTCCCATGGGAATCAAGACTGAGGGGAAAAACAACTGAGGAGAGTTGGCAGTTTTTCAAAGGGACACTATTAAGGGCCCAAAAGCAAGCTATTCCGCTGGTTAGGAAAGATAGAAACTGTGGCAAAAGACCACCTTGGCTTAACCATGAGATCTTGCATGATCTAAAAAATAAAAAGGAGTCATATAAAAAATGGAAACTGGGACAGATTACAAAGGATGAATATAGGCAAACAACACAGGAATGCAGGGGCAAGATTAGAAAGGCAAAGGCACAAAATGAGCTCAAACTAGCTACGGGAATAAAGGGAAACAAGAAGACTTTTTATCAATACATTAGAAGCAAGAGGAAGACCAAAGACAGGGTAGGCCCACTGCTTAGTGAAGAGGGAGAAACAGTAACAGGAAACTTGGAAATGGCGGAGATGCTTAATGACTTCTTTGTTTCGGTCTTCACCGAGAAGTCTGAAGGAATGCCTAACATAGTGAATGCTAATGGGAAGGGGGTATGTTTAGATGATAAAATAAAAAAAGAACAAGTTAAAAATCACTTAGAAAAGTTAGATGCCTGCAAGTCACCCGGGCCTGATGAAATGCATCCTAGAATACTCAAGGAGCTAATAGAGGAGGTATCTGAGCCTCTAGCTATTATCTTTGGAAAATCATGGGAGACGGGAGAGATTCCAGAAGACTGGAAAAGGGCAAATATAGTGCCCATCTATAAAAAGGGAAATAAAAACAACCCAGGAAACTACAGACCCCAGTGAGTTTAACTTCTGTGCCAGGGAAGATAATGGAGCAAGTAATTAAGGAAATCATCTGCAAACACTTGGAAGGTGGTAAGGTGATAGGGAACAGCCAGCATGGATTTGTGAAGAACAAATCATGTCAAACCAATCTGATAGCTTTCTTTGATAGGATAACGAGCCTTGTGGATAAGGGTGAGGCTGTGGATGTGGTATACCTAGACTTTAGTAAGGCATTTGATACGGTCTCGCATGATATTCTTATTGATAAACTAGGCAAATACAATTTAGATGGGGCTACTATAAGGTGGGTGCATAACTGGCTGGATAACCGTACTCAGAGAGTTGTTATTAATAGTTCCCAATCCTGCTGGAAAGCCATAACGAGTGGGGTATCGCAGGGGTCTGTTTTGGGACCGGCGCTGTTCAATATCTTCATCAACGACTTAGATATTGGCATAGAAAGTACGCTTATTAAGTTTGCGGATGATACCAAACTGGGAGGGATTTGGTATGGAGGACAGGGTCATAATTCAAAATGATCTGGACAAATTGGAGAAATGGTCTGAGTTAAACAGGATGAAGTTTAACAAAGACAAATGCAAAGTGCTCCACTTAGGAAGGAACAATCAGTTTCACACATACAGAATGGGAAGAGACTGTCTAGGAAGGAGTACGGCAGAAAGGGATCTAGGGGTTATAGTGGACCACAAGCTAAATATGAGTCAACAGTGTGATGCTGTTGCAAAAAAAGCAAACCTAATTCTGGGATGTATTAACAGGTGTGTTGTGAGCAAGACACGAGAAGTCATTCTTCCGCTCTACTCTGCTCTGGTTAGGCCTCAGCTGGAGTATTGTGTCCAGTTCTGGGCACCGCATTTTAAAAAAGATGTGGAGAAATTGGAAAGGGTCCAGAGAAGAGCAACAAGAATGATTAAAGGTCTTGAGAACATGACCTATGAAGGAAGGCTGAAAGAATTGGCTTTGTTTAGTTTGGAAAAGAGAAGACTGAGAGGAGACATGATAGCAGTTTTCAGGTATTTAAAAGGGTGTCATAAGGAGGAGGGAGAAAACTTGTTCACCTTAGCCTCTAAGGATAGAACCAGAAGCAATGGGTTTAAAGTGCAGCAAGGGAGGTCTAGGTTGGACATTAGGAAAAAGTTCCTAACTGTCAGGGTGGTTAAACACTGGAATAAATTGCCGAGGGAGGTTGTGGAATCTCCATCTCTTGAGATATTTAAGAGTAGGTTAGATAAATGTCTATCAGGGATGGTCTAGATGGTATTTGGTCCTGCCACGCGGGCAGGGGACTGGACTCGATGACCTCTCGAGGTCCCTTCCAGTCCGATAATCTATGAATGTATGAAAAAACCACTGTTCTCCACCCCCACCCAGGTTGGCCAGGGAGGCGGCTCTAGCAGGGGGGGCAGGAGGGATTCTGGCAGCAGTGAAGTGGGTTGCGGGGAAGTTGAGATCTTGCCCCAAGTCATCCCAGACACTAATGCTAAGCCACAGGATGGCAGCATCTAGTGTTAGTGGAGTCCAAACACTATTTCAACCCCACAGTTTTCGAGGAACAGGAGAATGGACAAAAGAAGTAAGAGATGAAGAGAAAGGAAGGAGGGATGGAGGAAAAGGTAAAACAAAAAGGACAAACCCTAATGTCCCCAGTGATTCTACGGCACAAAATCCAAGGGATGGAATAAAATTCTGCCATCTTAAACTACTGTTTTCCATGCCTAGAATTCAGCTGGCACCACGTGGATCAGACTGAGCAGCTGCCAAAACCTCTTGGAGGCTCTTACCTTCTAAACAGGGACGTCTGTTTTCTAGTAAAATCAGTAAAAGGAAAGGAGAAAACTCGAAAGAGGCTCCTGCACGCACTCACGTACGTGAACCCTAATACTCTCTCAGTCCTCAAAGAGAGACCTCGAGAAGGAGACTTGCTGAAGCAAAGCCACAGGGGTCTCTGAGGTTTCCCTGGCCCTGTGCTCCTGTCCTGCCAGGCTGATGTCAGCATCTCTCTCTGAGGTCACCACCTCCCTAACACATTTGACCAATAAGCTGACATCCTGCAAAAGGCCTTTGTGATGTCACTGCCACACCCAACCAAACCCTCAAGTGCTAATGTCCTGCTGCTGGCCTGACACTTTGAAGGTTTGAGGTTGTCATAACTATAAAGGGAAGGGTAACAGCTGTCCTGTGTACAGTACTATAAAATCCTCCTGGCCAGAGACTCCAAAATCCTTTTCCCTCTAAAGGGTTAAGAAGCTCAGGTAACCTGGCTGGCATCTGACCTAAAGGACCAATAAGGGGACAAGATACTTTCAAATCTTGGGGAGGGGAAGGCTTTTGTTTGTGTTCTTTGTTTGTGTGGGTGTTCGCCCTCGGGACTGAGAGGGACCAGACATCAATCCAGGTTCTCCACATCTTTCTAAACAAGTCTCTCCTATTTCAAACAAGGCGTGTTAGTTTTCCTTTGTTTTCTCAACTTGTAAATGTACCTTTTACTAGAGTGTTTATCTTTGTTTGCTGTACTTTGAACCTAAGACTAGAGGGGAGTCCTCTGAGCTCTTTAAGTTTGATTACCCTGTAAGGTTAATTTCCATACTGATTTTACAGAGATGATTTTTACCTTTTTCTTTAATTAAAAGCCTTATTTATAAGAACCTGATTGATTTTTCCTTGTTTTAAGATCCAAGGAGTTTGGATCTTGATTCACCAGGAGTTGGTGGGAGGAAGGAGGGGGGATGGTTAATTTCTCCTTGTTTTAAGATCCAAGGGGTTTGGATCTGTATTCACCAGGGAATTGGTGAAAGGTTTCTCAAGGCTACCCAGGGGAGGAAATTAGCCTTGGGATGGTGGTTAAGCTTAGAAGTTTTCATGCAGGCCCCTACATTTGTACCCTAAACTTCAAAGTGGGGATACAGCCTTGACACAGGTACTCTCTGTGGATCACCCCACTCAATGCGTCTTCATTCTAGGAAGCAAGCCGGCTAGACAGTAAAACATCACAGGCTGCTCCCAATACTACACTCAGTGTTTCCAAAATTTGTAGACTTTATGCCCAGAAGAGACCTTTAGAGCATCTCATCTAACCCCTTGCATACCATAGGCTTGCTGTATAGTACAATAGTTACTTTTTGGGCACACACATTCCAGAAAGGCATCTAGTCTTCCTTCAATGACATCAAGAGATGGAGAATCCACCACTTTCCCTTTTAGTGAGTGTCAGGGGGCTCCATTTCCCTTTCCACTAGTTCCCCATTTACAGTGAGACAGAGCAGTACCTGCAGCAGGGAGCGGGAGTTGCTGAAAGACTCAGAGGAACAACCCATGCAGTGTCTCAGGCACCTGGCGCAAGTGGCGGATGATGCGGGTGCATCACTTTGGCCGTGACGTCCTCCTGCTGCAAGGGAACGAGAACCTGTCAGAGACTCAAACGCCCCGAGGAATCAGGGGGAATTAAGGGCACCGGGAACCAGCAGTATTTCCACTCAGCACCTGCCCACCGCTGAGGGATGAATTCACCTCCTGAACCCCAGAATGGAGTCTTCTTGTCCTTTCTAGTAACCTCCAGTGCCAAATCCCCTCCTTGAAGGGTGAGCTGCTGCTACCTCCCTCTCAGTGCCCTTGACAGATGTTCCACCACCAAACCACAGCTCAAGTTATCAGAACCCTCTTCTCCACCCCCACCCAGGTTGGCCAGGGAGGCGGCTCTAGCAGGGGTGGCAGGAGGGATTCTGCCAGCAGTGAAGTGGGTTCCGGGGAGGTTGAGATCTTGCCCCAAGTCATCCCAGACACCAATGCTAATCCACACGATGGCAGCATCTACTGTCAGTGGAGTCCAAGCACTATTTCAACCACACAGGTTTGGATGAACTCCCCACAAAGGGAGGTGAAGAGCACCCCCAGCAACACACAAACACACACAGACACACAAACCACTCCCGGTGGTGGGAGGGGAACAGGAGAAAGGACAAAAGAAGTAAGAGATGAAGAGAAAGGAAGGAGGGATGGAGGAAAAGGTAAAATGAAAAGGACAAACACTAATGTCACCAGTGATTCTACGGGACAAAATCACAGGGAGGGAATAAAATTCTGCCACCTTGAACTAGTGTTTTCCATGCTTAGAATTCAGCTGGCACCAGGTGGATCAGACTGAACAGGATACAAACCTCTCCGAGGCACTTACTTTCCTCAAAGAGAGACCTCAAGGAGGAGACTTGCTGAAGCAAAGCCAGAGGGGTCTCTGAGCTTTCCCTGGCCCTCATGTCAGCATCTCTCTCTGATGTCAGCATCTCTCTCTGAGGTCACCACCTCCCTAACACATTTGACCAATAAGCTGACGTCCTGCAAAAGGCCTTTGTGGTGTCACTGCCACACCGAACCAAACCCTGAAGTGCTAATGTCCTCCTGCTGGCCTGACACTTTGAAGGTTTGAGCTACTCTGTGTGAATCACCCCACTCAATGGGTCTTCATTCTAGGAAGCAAGCCGGCTAGACAATAAAACATCAGAGGCTGCTCCCAATGGTACACTCACTGTTTCCAAAATTATTACACTTTATGGCCAGAAGAGACCTTTAGAGCATCTCATCTAAGCCCCTGCATATCATGGGCTTCCTGTATAGTACAATAGTTACTTTTTGGGCACAAACATTCCAGAAAGGTATCTAGTCTAAATTAAATGACATTAAGAGATGGAGAATCCATCACTTTCCCTTTTAGTGAGTGCCAGGGGGCTCCATTTCCCCTTCCACTAGCTCCCCATTTACAGTGAGCCAGAGCAGTACCTGCAGCAGGGAGCGGGAGTTGCTGATGGCCTCAGAGGCACAGCCCCTGCAGTGTCTCAGGAATCTGGCGCAAGTGCCGGATGATGCGGAGCTGGTGCATCACTTTTGGCCGTGACGTCCTCCTGCTGCAAGGGAACGAGAACCTGTCAGAGACTCAAACGCCCCGAGGAATCAGGGGGAATTAAGGGAACCTGGAACCAGCAGTATTTCCACCCAGCACCTGCCCATCAATGAGAGATGAATTCACCTCCTGAACCCCAAAATGGAGTCTTCTTGTCCTTTCTAGAAACCTCCAGAGCCAACCCCCCTCCTTGTAGGGTGAGCTCCTGCTACCTCCTGCTCAGTGCCCTTCACAGATATTCCACCTCCAAACCACAGCTCAAGTCATCAGAACCCTCTTCTCCACCCCGACACAGGTTGGGCTGGGAGGCGGCTCTAACAGGGTGTGCAGGAGGGATTCTGACAGCAGTGAAGTGGGTTGCAGGGAGGTTGAGATCTTGACCCAAGTCATCCCAGACACTAATGCTAAGTCACACAATGGCAGCATCTACTGTCAGTGGGGTCCAAGCACTATTTCAACCCCACAGTTTTGGATCAACTCCCCACAAGGGGAGGAGAAGAGAACCATCAGCACCACACACACACACACACACACACACATACACACACACACACACACACAAACACCACTCCTGGTGGTGTGAGGGGAACAAGAGAAAGGACAAAAGAAGTAAGAGATGAAGAGAAAGGAAGGAGGGATGGAGGAAAAGGTAAAAGGAAAAGGACAAACCCTAATGTCCCCATGTCGGACATCAGGAATGGTAACATACATAAGCCAGTATGTGAACACTTCAATCTCCCTGGTCATTCTATTACAGATTTAAAAGTCACTATCATTGAACAAAAAAACTTCAGAAACAGACTTCAAAGAGAAACAGCAGAACTAAAATTCATTTGCAAATTCAACACCATTAATCTGGGCTTGAATAGGGACTGGGAGTGGCTGGCTCACTACAGAAGCAGCTTTTCCTCTCCTGGAATTGACACCTCCTCATCTATTATTTGGAGTGGACTACATCCACCCTGATTTTTGAATTGGCCCTGTCAACACTGGTTCTCCACTTGTGAAGTAACTCCCTGCTCTCCATGTGTCAGTATATAATGCCTGCATCTGTAACTTTCACTCTATGCATCCGAAGAAGTGAGGTTTTTACTCACGAAAGCTTATGCCCAAATAAATCTGTTAGTCTTTAAGGTGCCACCAGACTCCTTGTTGTTTTCCTAATATCCCCAGTGATTCTACGGGACAAAATACCAGGGAGGGAATAAAATTCTGCCACCTGAAACTAGTGTTTTCCATGCCTAGAATTCAGATGGCACCAGGTGGATCAGACTGAACAGGTTACAAACCTCTCCGAGGCACTTACTTTCTCAACAGGGACTTCTGTTTTCTAGTAAAATGGGTAAAAGGAAAGGAGAAAACTCAAAAGAGGCTCCTGCTCACACTCACATATGTGAACCCTAATACTCTCTCAGTCCTCAAAGAGAGCTCGAGAAGGAGACTTGCTGAAGCAAAGCCACAGGGGTCTCTGAGGTTTCCCTGGCCCTGCGCCCCTGTTTTGCCTGGCTGATGTGAGCATCTCTCTCTGAGGTCACCACCTCCCTAACAACTTTGACCAATAGGCTGAGCTCCTGCAAAAGGCCTTTGTGATGTCACTGCCACACCCACCCATCCCCTGAAGTGCTAATGTCCTGCTGCTGGCCTGACACTTTGAAGGTTTGAGCTACTCTCTGTGGATCACCCCACTCAATGCGTCTTCATTCTAGGAAGCAAGCCGGTTAGACAGTAAAACATTAGAGGCTGCTCCCAATGCTACACTCAGTGTTTCCAAAATTAATACACTTTATGGCCAGAAGAGACCTTTAGAGCATCTCATCTAACCCCCTGCATATCAAAGGCTTCCTGTATAGGACAATAGTTACTTTTTGGGCACAAACATTCCAGAAAGGCATCTAGTTTCATTCAATGACTTCAAGAGATGGAGAATCCACCACTTTCCCTTTCACTGAGTGCCAGGGGGCTCCATTTCCCCTTCCACTAGCTCCCCATTTACAGTGAGCCAGAGCAGTACCTGCAACAGGGAGCGGGAGTTGCTGAAGGCCTCAGAGGCACAACCCCTGCAGTGTCTCTGGCACCTGGCGCAAGTGATGGATGATGCGGAGCTGGTGCCTCACTTTGGCCGTGACGCCCTCCTGCTGCAAGGGAATGAGAACCAGTCAGACTCAAACGCCCCGAGGAATCAGGGGGAATTAAGGGCACCTGGAACCAGCAGTATTTCCACTCAGCACCTGCCCAACACTGAGGGATAAATTCACCTCCTGAAACCCAGAATGGAGTCTTCTTGTCCTTTCTAGTAACCTCCAGTGCCAATCCCCCTCCTTCTAGGGTGAGCTCCTGCTACCTCCCCCTCAGTGTCCTTGACAGCTGTTCCACCTCCAAACCACAGCTTAAGTCATCAGAAACCTCTTCTAGACCCCCACCAAGGTTGGGCTGGGAGGCGGGTCTAGCAGTGGGGGCAGGAGGGATTCTGGCAGCAGTGAAGTGGGTTGCGGGGAGGTTGAGATCTTGCCCAAGTCATCCGAGACACTAACGCTAAGCCACAGGATGGCAGCATCTAGTGTCTGTGGAGTGCAAGCACTATTTCAACCCCACAGTTTTGGATGAACTTCCCACAAGAGGAGGTGAAGATCACCCCCAGCAACACACACACACACACACACACACACACACACACACACACACACACACACACACACACACACCACTCCTGGTGGTGGGAGGAGAACAGGAGAAAGGACAAAAGAAGTAAGAGATGAAGAGAAAGGAAGGAGGGATGGTGGAAAAGGTAAAACGAAAAGGACAAACCCTAATGTCCCCAGTGATTCCACGGGACAAAATCCCGTGTGGACTACAAAATTCTGTCACCTTGAACTAGTGTTTTCCATGCCTAGAATTCAACGGGCACCAGGTGGATCAGACTGAGCAGGTTCAAAAACCTCTTGGAGGCTCTTACCTTCTAAACAGGGACGTCTGTTTTCTAGTAAAATCAGTAAAAGGGAAGGAGAAAACTCTAAAGAGGCTCCTGCTCGCACTCACATACGTGAACCCTAATACTCTCTCAGTCCTCAAAGAGAGACCTCGAGAAGGAGACTTGCTAAAGCAAAGCCACAGGGGTCTCTGAGGTTTCCCTGTCCCTGCGCCCCTGACTGATGTCAGCATCTCTCTCAGAGGTCACCACCTCCCTAACACCTTTGACCAATACGCTGAGATACTGCATGTAGCGGGGCGGCCTGGCTCCCAGGCGCCCCAGGAAGTCAAGGCCACCGCGGCCTGTCCCCACCCCCCGGAAGTCAAGGGGCGGGACAGGAAGTATAAAGGCCAAGCCACAGCGCTCAGTAGCTGGCCGGCAGCGGGAGAGGACAGACGCTGGTGCCCGAGCTCCCGCGGACCTGAGCCTGCCGAGAGCCCGGTATCCTGAGGAACGGTCGGAGCTTCCCCCCGCCAAGGGCCCAGAGGGAGTGACAGACCTACCTGCTGCTCGGGGCCCGGAGGAGCCCATGATCTGCGACCCAGCAGACGGAACTCAGGAGGAACAGGTACCCATGGAGGAGGAGATGGGAAGTGGCCCGGGGATAGCAGACCCCGAACCCATGTCAGTGTGTTGCGGTCAGGATCCCCACTGACTGCGCGGCAGACGGACTGCTGCGGATAGGGCCCCGGGCTGGAACACAGTGGAGTGGGTGGGCCTGTGTTCCCCCCTGCCACCCCGTGCTGGGTGGCAGTCTCTCCTCCTCCTTGTCCAAGGGGCCTGGGCCTCTGACTGACGATAGGTTTCCTGCCCCGCCCTGACCTAGGGCCTGGGATAACCCAAACTGACCCAGCTCCTGCTACAAGGCCTGGGCCGCTGACTGACTACTGGTTTGTTCCCCGCCCTGACCCAGGGCCGGAGCTGTTGATTGTGTGCTCAGTCCCTGCATAAGGGCCTGAGCTCTGAACTGTTGATTGTGTGCTCAGTCCCTGCACAAAGGCCTGAGCGCCGAACTGCTAATTGTGTGCTCAGCCCCTACCCAAAGGTCTGGGCCCTAGACTGTTATTCGCTTTGTAGCGGGGCGGCCTGGCTCCCAGGTACCCCAGGAAGGGACGAGCCCCACCCCGGAACTACTACACTGCAAAAGGCCTTTGTGATGTCACTGCCACACCCACCCATCCCCTGAAGTGCTAATGTCCTGCTGCTGGCCTGACACTTTGAAGGTTTCAGCTACTCTCTGTGGATCACCCCACTCGATGCGTCTTCATTCTAGGAAGCAAGCCGGCTAGACAGTAAAGCATCAGAGGCTGCTCCCAATGCTACACTCAGTGTTTCCAAAATTACTACACTTTATGGCCAGAAGAGACCTTTAGAACATCTCATCTAACCCCCTGCATATCATAGGCTTCCTGTATAGTACAATAGGTACTTTTTGGGCACACACATTCCAGAAAGGCATCTAGTCTTCATGAAATGACATCAAGAGATGGAGAATCCACCACTTTCCCTTTTACTGAGTGTCAGGGGGCTCCATTTCCCCTTCCACTAGCTCCCCATTTACAGTGAGCCAGAGCAGTACCTGCAGCAGGGAGCGGGAGTTGCTGATGGCCTCAGAGGCACAGCCCCTGCAGTGTCTAAGGCACCTGGCACAAGTGCCGGATGATGCAGAGCTGGTGCATCACTCTGGCCATGACGTCCTCCTGCTGCAAGGGAACGAGAACCTGTCAAAGACTCAAACGCCCCGAGGAATCAGGGGGAATTAAGGGCATCTGGAACCAGCAGTATTTCCACCCAGCACCTCCCCACCACTGAGGGATGAATTCACCTCCTGAACCCCAGAATGGAGTCTTCTTGTCCTTTCTAGTAACCTCCAGTGCCAACCCCCCTCCTTGAAGGATGAGATCCTGCTACTTCCCCCTCAGTGCCCTTGACAGCTGTTCCACCTCCAAACCACAGCTCAAGTTATCAGAACCCTCTTCTCCACCCCCACCCAGGTTGGGCAGGGAGGCGGCTCTAGCAGGGGGGGCAGGAGGGATTCTGCCAGCAGTGAAGTGGGTTGCGGGGAGGTTGAGATCTTGCCCCAATCATCCCAGACACTAATGCTAAGCCACAGGATGGCAGCATCTAGTGTCATTGGAGTTCAAGCACTATTTCAACCTCACAGTTTTGGATCAACTTCCCACAAGGGGAGGTGAAGAGCACCCCCAGCAACACACACACACACACACACACACACACACCCCACTCCTGGTGGTGGCAGGTGAACAGGAGAAAGGACAAAAGAAGTAAGAGATTAAGAGAAAGGAAGGAGGGATGGAGGAAAAGGTAAAACGAAAATGAAAAACACTAATGTCCCCTGTGATTCTACGGGACAAAATCCCACAGAGGGAATAAAATTCTGCCACCTTAACCTAGTGTTTTCCATGCCTAGAATTCAGCTGGCACCAGATGGATCAGACTGAGCAGGTTCCAAAACCTCTTGGAGGCTCTTACCTTCTAAATAGGGACGTCTGTTTTCTAGTAAAATCCGTCAAAGGAAAGGAGAAAACTCCAAAGAGGCTCCTGCTCGCACTCACACATGTGAACACTAATACTCTCTCAGTCCTCAAAGAGAGACCTCGAGAAGGAGACTTGCTGAAGCAATAACAGACACTTGGTGGGATAACTCACATGACTGGAGTACTGTCATGGATGGATATAAACTGTTCAGGAAGGACAGGCAGGGCAGAAAAGGTGGGGGAGTTGCATTGTATGTAAGAGAGGAGTATGAGTGCTCAGAGGTCCGGTATGAAACTGTAGAAAAACCTGAGAGTCTCTGGATAAAGTTGAGAAGTGTGAGCAACAAGGGGGATGTCACGGTTGGAGTCTGGTATAGACCACCAGACCAGGGGGATGAGGTGGACGAGGCTTTCTTCTGGCAACTAGCAGAAGTTGCTAGATCGCAGGCCCTGGTTCTCATGGGAGACTTTAATCACCCTGATATCTGCTAGGAGAGCAATACAGCGGTGCACAGACAATCCAGGAAGTTTTTGGAAAGTGTAGGGCACAATTTCCTGGTGCAAGTGCTGGAGGAACCAACTAGGGGCAGAGCTTTTCTCGACCTGCTGCTCACAAACAGGGTAGAATTAGTAGGGGAAGCAAAAGTGGATGGGAACCTGGGAGGCAGTGACCATGAGATGGTCGAGTTCAGGATCCTGACACAAGGAAGAAAGGAGAGCAGCAGAATACGGACCCTGGACTTCAGAAAAGCAGACTTTGACTCCCTCAGGGAACAGATGGGCAGGATCCCCTGGGAGAATAACATGAAGGGCAAAGGGGTCCAGGAGAGCTGGCTGTATTTTAAAGAATCCTTATTGCGGTTGCAGGAACAAACCATCCCGATGTGTAGAAAGAATAGTAAATATGGCAGGCGACCAGCTTGGCTAAACAGTGAAATCCTTGCTGATCTTAAACGCAAAAAAGAAGCTTACAAGAAGTGGAAGATTGGACAAATGACCAGGGAGGAGTATAAAAATATTGCTCAGGCATGCAGGAGTGAAATCAGGAAGGCCAAATCACACTTGGAGTTGCAGCTAGCAAGAGATGTTAAGAGTAACAAGAAGGATTTCTTCAGGTATGTTAGCAACAAGAAGAAAGTCAAGGAAAGTGTGGGCCCCTTACTGAATGAGGGAGGCAACCTAGTGACCGAGGATGTGGAAAAAGCTAATGTACTCAATGCTTTTTTTGCCTCTGTCTTCACGAACAAGGTCAGCTCCCAGACTGCTGCACTGGGCAGCACAATATGGGGAGAAGGTGACCAGCCCTCTGTGAAGAAAGAAGTGGTTCGGGACTATTTAGAAAAACTGGACGTGCACAACTCCATGGGGCTGGATGCGCTGCATCCGAGGGTGCTAAAGGACTTGGCGGACGAGATTGCACAGCCATTAGCCATTATTTTTGAAAACTCATGGCGATCGAGGGAGGTCCCGGATGACTGGAAAAAGGCTAATGTCGTGCCCATCTTTAAAAAAGGGAAGGAGGAGGATCCGGGGAACTACAGGCCAGTCAGCCTCACCTCAGTCCCTGGAAAAATCATGGAGCAGGTCCTCAAGGAATCAATTATGAAACACTTAGAGGAGAGGAAAGTGATCAGGAAGAGTCAGCATGGATTCACCAAGGGGAAGTCGTGCCTGACTAACCTAATTGCCTTCTATGATGAGATAACTGGCTCTGTGGATGAGGGGAAAGCAGTGGATGTGTTATTCCTTGACTTTAGCAAAGCTTTTGATACGCTCTCCCACAGTATTCTTGCCACCAAGTTAAAGAAGTATGGGATGGATGAATGGACTGTAAGGTGGATAGAAAGCTGGCTGGATCGTCGGGCTCAACGGGTAGTGATCAATGGCTCCATGTCTAGTTGGCAGCCGGTTTCAAGCGGAGTAGTGCCCCAAGGGTCGGTCCTGGGGCCGGTTTTGTTTAATATCTTTATTAATGATCTGGAGGATGGTGTGGACTGCACTCTCAGCAAGTTTGCAGATGACACTAAACTAGGAGGCGTGGTAGATACGCTAGAGGGTAGGGATCGGATACAGAGGGACCTAGACAAATTAGAGGATTGGGCCAAAAAAAACCTGATGAAGTTCAACAAGGACAAGTGCAGAGTCCTGCACTTAGGACGGAAGAATCCCATGCACTGCTACAGACTAGGGACCGAATGGCTAGGTAGCAGTTCTGCAGAAAAGGACCTATGGGTCACAGTGGACGAGAAGCTGGATATGAGTCAACAGTGTGCTCTTGTTGCCAAGAAGGCTAACGGCATTTTGGGCTGTATAAGTAGGGGCATTGCCAGCAGATCGAGGAACGTGATCGTTCCCCTTTATTCGACATTGGTGAGGCCTCATCTGGAATACTGTGTCCACTTTTGGGCCTGTGGAAGCAGAGAAAGAGCTCACAGGAAGGGGATGCAATGCATGACAGTTCGTTAGCAAGAGTTAGGCTAACTGTAACCCTAATAACGCGAGATTTGTAGAAGCGAGGAATGTGTGAGGCGGGTGAGAAAGAACTGTGTAAGAAGTCATTATGACCTGGTATAGATAAGGTGTAGAAGACCTTGTGTAGATAAGGTATAGAAAATATTGTATGTTGGCAAGAGTCAAAACAAGTGAAGAAATGAGATATCAAGATGGCCTATGTATAAACAAAACGCAGCTGTCCCTCGTTATTTCTGTAATGAAAGGTATAAATGCTTGCTGTAATTAGTTACCTGGGAGAGACCTGCTTAGCTCTCTCCCTCTGGGCAATTGTGAGAGTTAATAAAGCATCTGACTTGCTGTACCTAAACAAATAGTGAGAACTCTGTTTTTCTCCAACAGGCCCCACACTACAAGAAGGATGTGGAAAAATTGGAAAGAGTCCAGTGGAGAGCAACAAAAATGATTAGGGGTCTGGAGCACATGACTTATGAGGAGAGGCTGAGGGAACTGGGATTGTTTAGTCTCCAGAAGAGAAGAATGAGGGGGGATTTGATAGCAGCCTTCAACTACGTGAAGGGGGGTTCCAAAGAGGATGGAGCTCGGTTGTTCTCAGTGGTGGCAGATGACAGAACAAGGAGCAATGGTCTCAAGTTGCAGTGGGGGAGGTCCAGGTTGGATATTAGGAAACACTATTTCACTAGGAGGGTGGTGAAGCACTGGAATGCGTTAACTAGGGAGGTGGTGGAGTCTCCTTCCTTGGAGGTTTTTAAGGCCCGGCTTGACAAAGCCCTGGCTGGGATGATTTAGTTGGGAATTGGTCCTGCTTTGAGGACGGGGTTGGAGTAGATGACCTCTTGAGGTCCCTTCCAACCCTGATATTCTATGATTCTATGATTCTATGAAAGTCACAGGGGTCTCTGAGGTTTCCCTGGCCCTAAGCCCCTGTCCTGCCTGGCTGATGTCAGCATCTCTCTCTGAGGTTACCACCTCCCTAACAACTTTGACCAATAGGCTGAGGTCCTGAAAAGGCCTTTGTGATGTCACTGCCACACCCACCCATCCCCGGAAGTGCTAATGTCCTGCTGCTGGCTTGACACTTTGAAGGTTTGAGGTTGTCATAACTATAAAGGGAAGGGTAACAGCTGTCCTGTGTACAGTACTATAAAATCCTCCTGGCCAGAGACTCCAAAATCCTTTTCCCTCTAAAGGGTTAAGAAGCTCAGGTAACCTGGCTGGTATCTGACCTAAAGGACCAATAAGGGGACAAGATACTTTCAAATCTTGGGGAGGGGAAGGCTTTTGTTTGTGTTCTTTGTTTGTGTGGGTGTTCGCCCTCGGGACTGAGAGGGACCAGACATCAATCCAGGTTCTCCACATCTTTCTAAACAAGTCTCTCCTATTTCAAACAAGGCGTGTTAGTTTTCCTTTGTTTTCTCAACTTGGAAATGTACCTTTTACTAGAGTGTTTATCTTTGTTTGCTGTACTTTGAACCTAAGACTAGAGGGGAGTCCTCTGAGCTCTTTAAGTTTGATTACCCTGTAAGGTTAATTTCCATACTGATTTTACAGAGATGATTTTTACCTTTTTCTTTAATTAAAAGCCTTATTTTTAAGAACCTGATTGATTTTTCCTTGTTTTAAGATCCAAGGAGTTTGAATCTTGATTCACCAGGAGTTGGTGGGATGAAGGAGGGGAATGGTTAATTTCTCCTTCTTTTAGATCCAAGGGGGTTGGATCTGTATTCACCAGAAATTGGTGGGAGGAAGGAGGGGGGATGGTTTATTTCTCCTTGTTTTAAGATCCAAGGGGTTTGGATCTGTATTCACCAGGGAATTGGTGAAAGGTTTCTCAAGGCTACCCAGGGGAGGAAATTAGCCTTGGGATGGTGGTTAAGCTTAGAGGTTTTCATGCAGGCCCCTACATTTGTACCCTAAACTTCAAAGTGGGGATACAGCCTTGACACAGGTACTCTCTGTGGATCACCCCACTCAATGCGTCTTCATTCTAGGAAGCAAGCCGGCTAGACAGTAAAACATCACAGGCTGCTCCCAATACTACACTCAGTGTTTCCAAAATTTGTAGACTTTATGGCCACAAGAGACCTTTAGAGCATCTCATCTAAGCCCCTGCATATCATAGGCCTCCTGTATAGTACAATAGTTACTTTTTGGGCACACACATTCCAGAAAGGCATCTAGTCTTCCTTCAATGACATCAAGAGATGGAGAATCCACCACTTTCCCTTTTAGTGAGTGCCAGGGGGCTCCATTTCCCCTTCCACTAGCTCCCCATTTACAGTGAGCCAGAGCAGTACCTGCAGCAGGGAGCGGGAGTTGCTGATGGCCTCAGAGGCACAGCCCCTGCAGTGTCTCAGGAATCTGGCGCAAGTGCCGGACGATGCGGAGCTGGTGCATCACTTTTGGCCGTGACGTCCTCCTGCTGCAAGGGAACGAGAACCTGTCAGAGACTCAAACGCCCCGAGGAATCAGCGGGAATTAAGGGCACCTGGAACCAGCACTACTTCCACCCATCACCTGCCCACCACTGAGGGATAAATTCACCTCCTGAACCCCAGAATGGAGTCTTCTTGTCCTTTCTAGTAACCTCCAGTGCCAACCCCCCTCCTTGAAGGATGAGCTCCTGCTATCTCCCCCTCAGTGCCCTTGACAGCTGTTCCATCTCCAAACCACAGCTCAAGTTATTAGTACCTTTGGACACAGACTGGCTAACCTAGTGAGGAGGGCTTTAAACTAGGTTCGAACGGGACAGGTGAGCAAAGCCCACAGATAAGTGGGGAACATGGAGACCGGGGAGATGGGTCAAAAACGAGAGGGAGTGTGGGCTATATTGTCAGAGGGAAAGGAGGGTCAGGACAAAACTGGGAGGAAACATCAAACCAGTATCTTAGATGCCTATATACAAATGCGAGAAGTATGGGGAATAAGCAGGAAGAACTGGAAGTGCTAATAAATAAACACAACTATGACATTGTTGGCATCACTGAAACTTGGTGGGATAATACACATGATTGGAATGTTGGTGTGGATGGGTACAGCTTGCTCAGGAAGGATAGACAGGGGAAAAAGGGAGGAGGTGTTGCCTTGTATATTAAAAATGTACACACTTGGACTGAGGTAGAGATGGACATAGGAGACGGAAGTGTTGAGAGTCTCTGGGTTAGGCTAAAAGGGGTAAAAAACAAGGGAGATGTCATGCTAGGAGTCTACTACAGGCCACCTAACCAGGTGGAAGAGGTGGATGAGGCTTTTTTTAAGCAACTAACAAAATCATCCAAAGCCCAAGATTTGGTGGTGATGGGGGACTTCAACTATCCGGCTATATGTTGGGAAAATAACACAGCGGGGCACAGACTATCCAACAAATTCCTGGACTGCATTGGAGACAACTTTTTATTTCAGAAGGTTGAAAAAGCTACTGGGGGGAAGCTGTTCTAGACTTGATTTTAACAAATAGGGAGGAACTCGTTGAGAATTTGAAAGTAGAAGGCAGCCTGGGTGAAAGTGATCATGAAATCATAGAGTTTGCAATTCTAAGGAAGGGTAGAAGGGAGAACAGCAAAATAGAGACAATGGATTTCAGGAAGGCAGATTTTGGTAAGCTCAGAGAGCTGATAGGTAAGGTCCCATGGGAATCAAGACTGAGGGGAAAAACAACTGAGGAGAGTTGGCAGTTTTTCAAAGGGACACTATTAAGGGCCCAAAAGCAAGCTATTCCGCTGGTTAGGAAAGATAGAAACTGTGGCAAAAGACCACCTTGGCTTAACCATGAGATCTTGCATGATCTAAAAAATAAAAAGGAGTCATATAAAAAATGGAAACTGGGACAGATTACAAAGGATGAATATAGGCAAACAACACAGGAATGCAGGGGCAAGATTAGAAAGGCAAAGGCACAAAATGAGCTCAAACTAGCTACGGGAATAAAGGGAAACAAGAAGACTTTTTATCAATACATTAGAAGCAAGAGGAAGACCAAAGACAGGGTAGGCCCACTGCTTAGTGAAGAGGGAGAAACAGTAACAGGAAACTTGGAAATGGCGGAGATGCTTAATGACTTCTTTGTTTCGGTCTTCACCGAGAAGTCTGAAGGAATGCCTAACATAGTGAATGCTAATGGGAAGGGGGTAGGTTTAGCAGATAAAATAAAAAAAGAACAAGTTAAAAATCACTTAGAAAAGTTAGATGCCTGCAAGTCACCCGGGCCTGATGAAATGCATCCTAGAATACTCAAGGAGCTAATAGAGGAGGTATCTGAGCCTCTAGCTATTATCTTTGGAAAATCATGGGAGACGGGAGAGATTCCAGAAGACTGGAAAAGGGCAAATATAGTGCCCATCTATAAAAAGGGAAATAAAAACAACCCAGGAAACTACAGACCCCAGTGAGTTTAACTTCTGTGCCAGGGAAGATAATGGAGCAAGTAATTAAGGAAATCATCTGCAAACACTTGGAAGGTGGTAAGGTGATAGGGAACAGCCAGCATGGATTTGTGAAGAACAAATCATGTCAAACCAATCTGATAGCTTTCTTTGATAGGATAACGAGCCTTGTGGATAAGGGTGAGGCTGTGGATGTGGTATACCTAGACTTTAGTAAGGCATTTGATACGGTCTCGCATGATATTCTTATTGATAAACTAGGCAAATACAATTTAGATGGGGCTACTATAAGGTGGGTGCATAACTGGCTGGATAACCGTACTCAGAGAGTTGTTATTAATAGTTCCCAATCCTGCTGGAAAGCCATAACGAGTGGGGTATCGCAGGGGTCTGTTTTGGGACCGGCGCTGTTCAATATCTTCATCAACGACTTAGATATTGGCATAGAAAGTACGCTTATTAAGTTTGCGGATGATACCAAACTGGGAGGGATTGCAACTGCTTTGGAGGACAGGGTGACAGATAATTCAAAATGATCTGGACAAATTGGAGAAATGGTCTGAGTTAAACAGGATGAAGTTTAACAAAGACAAATGCAAAGTGCTCCACTTAGGAAGGAACAATCAGTTTCACACATACAGAATAGGAAGAGACTGTCTAGGAAGGAGTACGGCAGAAAGGGATCTAGGGGTTATAGTGGACCACAAGCTAAATATGAGTCAACAGTGTGATGCTGTTGCAAAAAGAGCAAACCTGATTCTGGGATGTATTAACAGGTGTGTTGTGAGCAAGACACGAGAAGTCATTCTTCCGCTCTACTCTGCTCTGGTTAGGCCTCAGCTGGAGTATTGGGTCCAGTTCTGGGCACCGCATTTTAAAAAAGATGTGGAGAAATTGGAAAGGGTCCAGAGAAGAGCAACAAGAATGATTAAAGGTCTTGAGAACATGACCTATGAAGGAAGGCTGAAAGAATTGGCTTTGTTTAGTTTGGAAAAGAGAAGACTGAGAGGAGACATGATAGCAGTTTTCAGGTATTTAAAAGGGTGTCATAAGGAGGAGGGAGAAAACTTGTTCACCTTAGCCTCTAAGGATAGAACCAGAAGCAATGGGTTTAAAGTGCAGCAAGGGAGGTCTAGGTTGGACATTAGGAAAAAGTTCCTAACTGTCAGGGTGGTTAAACACTGGAATAAATTGCCGAGGGAGGTTGTGGAATCTCCATCTCTTGAGATATTTAAGAGTAGGTTAGATAAATGTCTATCAGGGATGGTCTAGATGGTATTTGGTCCTGCCATGCGGGCAGGGGACTGGACTCGATGACCTCTCGAGGTCCCTTCCAGTCCGATAACCTATGAATGTATGAAAAAAACACTGTTCTCCACCCACACCCAGGTTGGCCAGGGAGGCGGCTCTAGCAGGGGGGGCAGGAGGGATTCTGGCAGCAGTGAAGTGGGTTGCGGGGAAGTTGAGATCTTGCCCCAAGTCATCCCAGACACTAATGCTAAGCCACAGGATGGCAGCATCTAGTGTTAGTGGAGTCCAAACACTATTTCAACCCTACAGTTTTCGAGGAACAGGAGAAAGGACAAAAGAAGTAAGAGATGAAGAGAAAGGAAGGAGGGATGGAGGAAAAGGTAAAACGAAAAAGACAAACCCTAATGTCCCCAGTGATTCTACGGCACAAAATCCAAGGGATGGAATAAAATTCTGCCATCTTAAACTACTGTTTTCCATGCCTAGAATTCAGCTGGCACCACGTGGATCAGACTGAGCAGCTGCCAAAACCTCTTGGAGGCTCTTACCTTCTAAACAGGGACGTCTGTTTTCTAGTAAAATCAGTAAAAGGAAAGGAGAAAACTCGAAAGAGGCTCCTGCACGCACTCACGTACGTGAACCCTAATACTCTCTCAGTCCTCAAAGAAAGACCCCGAGAAGGAGACTTGCTGAAGCAAAGCCACAGGGTCTCTGAGGTTTCCCTGGCCCTGTGCTCCTGTCCTGCCAGGCTGATGTCAGCATCTCTCTCTGAGGTCACCACCTCCCTAACACCAATAAGCTGACATCCTGCAAAAGGCCTTTGTGATGTCACTGACACACCCAACCAAACCCTGAAGTGCTAATGTCCTGCTGCTGGCCTGACACTTTGAAGGTTTGAGGTTGTCATAACTATAAAGGGAAGGGTAACAGCTGTCCTGTGTACAGTACTATAAAATCCTCCTGGCCAGAGACTCCAAAATCCTTTTCCCTCTAAAGGGTTAAGAAGCTCAGGTAACCTGGCTGGCATCTGACCTAAAGGACCAATAAGGGGACAAGATACTTTCAAATCTTGGGGAGGGGAAGGCTTTTGTTTGTGTTCTTTGTTTGTGTGGGTGTTCGCCCTCGGGACTGAGAGGGACCAGACATCAATCCAGGTTCTCCACAGCTTTCTAAACAAGTCTCTCCTATTTCAAACAAGACGTGTTAGTTTTCCTTTGTTTTCTCAACTTGTAAATGTACCTTTTACTAGAGTGTTTATCTTTGTTTGCTGTACTTTGAACCTAAGACTAGAGGGGAGTCCTCTGAGCTCTTTAAGTTTGATTACCCTGTAAGGTTAATTTCCATACTGATTTTACAGAGATGATTTTTACCTTTTTCTTTAATTAAAAGCCTTATTTTTAAGAACCTGATTGATTTTTCCTTGTTTTAAGATCCAAGGGGGTTGGATCTGTATTCACCAGGAGTTGGTGGGAGAAAGAAGTGGGAATGGTTAATTTCTCCTTGTTTTAAGATCCAAGGGGTTTGGATCTGTATTCACCAGGGAATTGGTGAAGGTCTCTCAAGGCTACCCAGGGAAGGAAATTAGCCTTGGGATGGTGGCAGCGGACCAGAGCTAAGCTGGTAGTTAAGCTTAGAAGTTTTCATGCAGGCCCCTACATTTGTACCCTAAAGTTCAAAGTGGGGATACAGCCTTGACATGGTGGTAGTGGTGGGATCATTTTAAACCCAAAGCCAGTGAGATTTTTTTTTCTTTCTAGCTGCTTGAAAAGCAGAGCTGGAGATAGATGCATATCTTCTCTCTCCTTGCCTGAAGGCAGAGGTGTTAAGTTTTTTTAACAAGGTCCTTTGTTAAGAGAAGTGTTCAAATGAGCAAACGACAGGGTAAAAGGAATTTACAAGCTGAATTGGTTTTTTTTTCTTTTTACATCCTCGGGAGTAGCTAGTTAGAAAGTCTCTCTTAACTCAGCAGCAGCCAGAGCTGAGAGCTTCCCAGTTTCAGTCAACTGCAGAGGGGGTGACCCAGCACAAGAAAACAGGAAAATGACTACCAAAGAAGTAGCTAAAAAAATAGAACTGGCCAAACTAAAAGCAGAAGAAAATGAAAGAAAACATCAGAGACTGCTTCAATTAACAAAACTCAAGACACAGCAGAGAAAAAGAGAAGAAAAAGCCAAAGAGGAGGCCCACAAGAGAGAGATGAAGTTGAAAGAAAAAGAAATGGAGCTGAAAAAAAAAAGAGATGGAGGAGAGAGAAAAAGAAAGGAAGCATGAACTGGAAGTAGCAAAGGCTAAGCAAGCTTTCACCCCCATCCCTGTTCCTGAGCCGTCCACCAGGGCCCCGGCTGTGTTACCAGAGACCCAGACAAAGGTGGTGGAACCGGATCCCCTGCCAACGACTGCAACAGCCGTAGTGAATCCAATCCCAGAGACCCAGCCAAAGCCAGTCCCAGAACCGGAACTGGCAACGCAACCAGCACCAGGACCATTGCCAGCACTGAGTCCAGCGCTTGCAAACCCGTCTACAACTCCAACGCCAGAGGGCACCAGCGAGCCTGACCTGGCGGAAGCAGCAGATAACCCTACCCAAGAGGCTCAGCCAGAGCCTGAGATACCACATAGTGCACCAGTGGACAGCGGATCACAGTCAATGGAAACAGCCCCAGCACCTGCATCACTTCCAGAGGGACCAAGCCCCAGTCCACAATCCAAGGAGGAACTGATGTCTCCAGCATCAAGGAAACAGTTCCAGGCCGAGCAGGAAGCAGATAACAGCCTTCAGAAAGTTTGGGCGGCGGCGTGGAGCACCCCACCGCCTCTCAGCTCTTCTAACCGATCCCGGTTTGTTATAGAACAAGGACTTTTATACAAGGAGACTCTTTCTGGTGGGCACCAGAAAAACTGGCATCCTCAAAGACAGTTGGTAGTTCCCACTAAGTATCGGGTAAAGCTCTTGAGCTTAGCCCACGATCATCCCAGTGGCCATTCTGGGGTGAACAGAACCAAGGACCGGTTGGGGAAGTCCTTCCACTGGGAGGGAATGGGCAAGGACGTTGCTAATTATGTCCGGTCTTGTGAGGTGTACCAACGAGTGGAAAAGCCCCAAGACCAGGTTAAAGCCCCTCTCCAGCCACTACCCATAATTAAGGTCCCATTTCAGCACGTAGCTGTGAATATTCTGGGTCCTTTTCCCAAAAAGACACCCAAAGGAAAGCAGTACGTACTGACTTTCATGGATTTTGTTACCCGATGGCCGGAAGCAGTACCCTTAAGCAACACCAGGGCTAAAAGTGTGTGCCAGGCATTAACAGACATTTTTGCCGGGGTAGATTGGCCCTCCAACATCCTTGCAGATTCGGGAACTAATTTCCTGGCAGGGACCATGAAAAACCTGTGGGAAGCTCATGGGGTGAATCACTTGGTTGCCACCCCTTACCACCATAAAACCAATGGCCTGGTGGAGAGGTTTAATAAAACTTTGGGGGCCATAATATGTAAATTCATAAATGAACACTCCAATAATTGGGACCTAGTGTTGCAGCAGTTGCTTTTCGCCTACAGGGCTGTACCACATCCCAGTTTAGGGTTTTCACCATTTGAACTTGTGTATGGCCGCGAGGTTAAGGGGCCATTACAGTTGGTGAAACAGCAATGGGAGGGGCTTACGCCTTCTCCAGGAACTAACATTCTAAACTTTGTAAGCAACCTACAAAGCACCCTCCGACACTCTTTAGCCCTTGCTAAAGAAAACCTAAAAAATGCTCAGAAAGAGTAAAAAGGCCTGGTATGATAAACATTCCAGAGAACGGTCCTTCAAAGTAGGAAACCAAGTCATGGTCTTAAAGGCGCTCCAGGCCCATAAAATGGAAGCGTCGTGGAAAGGACCATTCGCGGTCCAGGAGCGCCTAGGAGCTGTTAATTATCTCATAGCCTCCCCCACCTCCAACATAAAGCCCAAGGTATACCATGTTAATTCTCTTAAGCCCTTTTATTCCAAAAAATTAAACGTTTGCCAGTTTACAGCCCAGAAAACAAATAACGCAAAGTGGCCTAAAGGTGTCTATTACGAAGAAAAAAAGGATGGTGGCGTAGAAGAGGTGAACCTCTCCACGACCCTTGGACGTCTGCAGCGACAGCAGATCAAGGAGCTGTGCACAAGCTTTGCACCAATTTTCTCAGCCACTCCAAAACGGACCGAACGGGCATACCACTCCATTAACACAGGTAATGCTCACCCAATTAGAACCCCACCCTACCAGGAGTCACCTCATGACAAAACTGCTATACAAAGGGAGATCCAGGACATACTACTGATGGGTATAATCCGCCCCTCTAATAGGTGGTGGGAGGGGAACAGGAGAAAGGACAAAAGAAGTAAGAGATGAAGAGAAAGGAAGGAGGGATGGAGGAAAAGGTAAAACGAAAAGGACAAACCCTAATGTCCCCAGTGATTCTACGGGACAAAATCCCAGGGAGGGAATAAAATTCTGACACATTAAACTAGTGTTTTCCATGCCTAGAATTCAGCTGGCACCAGATGGATCAGACTGAGCAGGTTCCAAAACCTCTTGGAGGCTCTTACCTTCTCAACAGGGACGTCTGTTTTCTAGTAAAATCAGTAAAAGGAAAGGAAAAAACTCGAAAGAGGCTCCTGCTCGCACTCAAATACGTGAACCCTAATACTCTCTCAGTCCTCAAAGAGAGACTTGGAGAAGGAGCGGCGAACAGCAGAGGCTAAGAGCGGGAGTTTGACTGGGAGTTCGCTTGGGGAGAGCTCACTGAGGCTTACATCTGCAGGTTTCTCTGAGTAGTTCCTGCAACAGTTGAGGAAGTTCTTAAGAAGACGGTGATGTGGAAGGTGAGCGATCAGAGATGACCTTGAGCGGATCACTGCAGACTATGTGGCTCTGGGAAGAAGGATAAAGGAGTTTGAGGCGCAAGTGGTGTTCTCGTCCATCCTCCCTGTGCAAGGAAAAGGCCGGGGTAGAGACCGTCGAATCGTGGAAGTCAACGAATGGCTACACAGGTGGTGTTGGAGAGAAGGCTTTGGATTCTTCAACCATGGGATGGTGTTCCAAGAAGGAGGAGTGCTAGGCAGAGACGGGCTCCACCTAACGAAGAGAGAGAAGAGCATCTTCGCCAGCAGGCTGGCTAACCTAGTGAGGAGGGCTTTAAACTAGGTTCACCGGGGGAAGGAGACCAAAGCCCTGAGGTAAGTGGGGAAATGGGATCCTGGGAGGAAGCACAAGCAGGAGAGCGCAAGGGGGGAGGACTCCTGTCTCATGCTGAGAATGAGGGACGATCGATGAGTTATCTTAAGTGCCTATACACAAATGCAAGAAGCCTGGGAAACAAGCTGGGAGAACTGGAAGTCCTGGCACAGTCAGGGAACTATGATGTGATTGGAATAACAGAGACTTGGTGGGATAACTCACATGACTGGAGTACTGTCATGGATGGATATAAACTGTTCAGGAAGGACAGGCAGGGCAGAAAAGGTGGGGGAGTTGCGTTGTATGTAAGAGAGGAGTATGACTGCTCAGAGCTCTGGTATGAAACTGCAGAAAAACCTGACAGTCTCTGGATAAAGTTGAGAAGTGTGAGCAACAAGGGGGATGTCATGGTTGGAGTCTGCTATAGACCACCAGACCAGGGGGATGAGGTGGACGAGGCTTTCTTCTGGCAACTAGCAGAAGTTGCTAGATCGCAGGCCCTGGTTCTCATGGGAGACTTTAATCACCCTGATATCTGCTAGGAGAGCAATACAGCGGTGCACAGACAATCCAGGAAGTTTTTGGAACGTGTAGGGCACAATTTCCTGGTGCAAGTGCTGGAGGAACCAACTAGGGGCAGAGCTTTTCTTGACCTGCTGCTCACAAACAGGGAAGAATTAGTAGGGGAAGCAAAAGTGGATGGGAATCTGGGAGGCAGTGACCATGAGATGGTCGAGTTCAGGATCCTGACACAAGGAAGAAAGGAGAGCAGCAGAATACGGACCCTGGACTTCAGAAAAGCAGACTTTGACTCCCTCAGGGAACAGATGGGCAGGATCCCCTGGGAGAATAACATGAAGGGCAAAGGGGTCCAGGAGAGCTGGCTGTATTTTAAAGAATCGTTATTGCGGTTGCAGGAACAAACCATCCCGATGTGTAGAAAGAATAGTAAATATGGCAGGCGACCAGCTTGGCTAGGCAGTGAAATCCTTGCTGATCTTAAACGCAAAAAAGAAGCTTACAAGAAGTGGAAGATTGGACAAATGACCAGGGAGGAGTATCAAAATATTGCTCAGGCATGCAGGAGTGAAATCAGGAAGGCCAAATCACACTTGGAGTTGCAGCTAGCAAGAGATGTTAAGAGTAACAAGAAGGGTTTCTTCAGGTATGTTAGCAACAAGAAAAAAGTCAAGGAAAGTGTGGGCCCCTTACTGAATGAGGGAGGCAACCTAGTGACCGAGGATGTGGAAAAAGCTAATGTACTCAATGCTTTTTTTGCCTCTGTCTTCACGAACAAGGTCAGCTCCCAGACTGCTGCACTGGGCAGCACAATATGGGGAGAAGGTGACCAGCCCTCTGTGGAGAAAGAAGTGGTTCGGGACTATTTAGAAAAACTGGACGTGCACAACTCCATGGGGCTGGATGCGCTGCATCCGAGGGTGGTAAAGGACTTGGCGGATGAGATTGCACAGCCATTAGCCATTATTTTTGAAAACTCATGGCGATCGAGGGAGGTCCCGGATGACTGGAAAAAGGCTAATGTCGTGCCCATCTTTAAAAAAGGGAAGGAGGAGGATCCAGGGAACTACAGGCCAGTCAGCCTCACCTCAGTCCCTGGAAAAATCATGGAGCAGGTTTTCAAGGAATCAATTATGAAACACTTAGAGGAGAGGAAAGTGATCAGGAACAGTCAGCATGGATTCACGAAGGGGAAGTCGTGCCTGACTAACCTAATTGCCTTCTATGATGAGATAACTGGCTCTGTGGATGAGGGGAAAGCAGTGGATGTGTTATTCCTTGACTTTAGCAAAGCTTTTGATACGCTCTCCCACAGTATTCTTGCCACCAAGTTAAAGAAGTATGGGCTGGATGAATGGACTGTAAGGTGGATAGAAAGCTGGCTGGATCGTCGGGCTCAACGGGTAGTGATCAATGGCTCCATGTCTAGTCGGCAGCCGGTTTCAAGCGGAGTAGTGCCCCAAGGGTCGGTCCTGGGGCCGGTTTTGTTTAATATCTTTATTAATGATCTGGAGGATGGTGTGGACTGCACTCTCAGCAAGTTTGCAGGTGACACTCAACTAGGAGGAGTGGTAGATACACTAGAGGGTAGGGATCGGATACAGAGGGACCTAGACACATTAGAGGATTGGGCCGAAAAAAACCTGATGAGGTTCAACAAGGACAAGTGCAGAGTCCTGCACTTAGGACGGAAGAATCCCATGCACTGCTACAGACTAGGGACCGAATGGCTAGGTAGCAGTTCTGCAGAAAAGGACCTAGGGGTCACAGTGGACGAGAAGCTGGATATGAGTCAACAGTGTGCTCTTGTTCCCAAGAAGGCTAACGGCATTTTGGGCTGTATAAGTAGGGGCATTGCCAGCAGATCGAGGAACGTGATCGTTCCCCTTTATTCGACATTGGTGAGGCCTGATCTGGAATACTGTGTCCAGTTTTGGGCCCCACACTACAAGAAGGATGAGGAAAAATTGGAAAGAGTCCAGCGGAGGGCAACAAAAATGATTAGGGGTCTGGAGCACATGACTTATGAGGAGAGGCTGAGGGAACTGGGATTGTTTAGTCTCCAGAAGAGAAGAATGAGGGGGGATTTGATAGCAGCCTTCAACTACCTGAAGGGGGGTTCCAAAGAGGATGGAGCTCGGCTGTTCTCAGTGGTGGCAGATGACAGAATAAGGAGGAATGGTCTCAAGTTGCAGTGGGGGAGGTCGAGGTTGGATATCAGGAAAAACTATTTCACTAGGAGGGTGGTGAAACACTGGAATGCGTTACCTAGGGAGGTGGTGGAGTCTCCTTCCTTGGAGGTTTTTAAGGCCCGGATTGACAAAGCCCTGGCTGGGATGATTTAGCTGGGAATTGGTCCTGCTTTGCGCAGGGGGTTGGACTAGATGACCTCTTGAGGTCCGTTCCAACTCTGATATTCTATGATTCTATGATTCTAACAGGGACGTCTGTTTTCTAGTAAAATCAGTAAAAGGAAAGGAGAAAACTCGAAAGAGGCTCCTGCTCGCACTCACATACGTCAACCCTAACACTCTCTCAGTCCTCAAAGAGAGACCTCGAGAAGGAGACTTGCTGAAGCAAAGCCACAGGGGTCCACCACTTTCCCTTTTAGTGAGTGCCAGGGGGCTCCATTTCCCCTTCCACTAGCACCCCATTTACAGTGAGCCAGAGCAGTACCTGCAGCAAGGAGCGGGAGTTGCTGATGTTCACAGAGGCACAGCCCCTGCAGTGTCTCAGGAATCTGGCGCAAGTGCCGGATGATGCGGAGCTGGTGCATCACTTTGGACGTGACGTCCTCCTGCTGCAAGGGAACGAGAACCTGTCAGAGACTCAAACGCCCCGAGGAATCAGCGGGAATTAAGGGCACCTGGAACCAGCACTACTTCCACCCATCACCTGCCCACCACTGAGGGATAAATTCACCTCCTGAACCCCAGAATGGAGTCTTCTTGTCCTTTCTAGTAACCTCCAGTGCCAACCCCCCTCCTTGAAGGATGAGCTCCTGCTATCTCCCCCTCAGTGCCCTTGACAGCTGTTCCACCTCCAAACCACAGCTCAAGTTATTAGTACCTTTGGACACAGACTGGCTAACCTAGTGAGGAGGGCTTTAAACTAGATTCGACGGGGACAGGTGAGCAAAGCCCACAGGTAAGTGGGGAACATGGAGACCGGGAAGATGGGTCAAAAACGAGAGGGAGTGTGGGCTATATTGTCAGAGGGAAAGGAGGGTCAGGACAAAACTGGGAGGAAAGATCAAACCAGTATCTTAGATGCCTATATACAAATGCGAGAAGTATGGGGAATAAGCAGGAAGAACTGGAAGTGCTAATAAATAAATACAACTATGACATTGTTGGCATCACTGAAACTTGGTGGGATAATACACATGATTGGAATGTTGGTGTGGATGGGTACAGCTTGCTCAGGAAGGATAGACAGGGGAAAAAGGGAGGAGGTGTTGCCTTGTATATTAAAAATGTACACACTTGGACTGAGGTAGAGATGGACATAGGAGACGTTGAGAGTCTCTGGGTTAGGCTAAAAGGGGTAAAAAACAAGGGAGATGTCATGCTAGGAGTCTACTACAGGCCACCTAACCAGGTGGAAGAGGTGGATGAGGCTTTTTTTAAGCAACTAACAAAATCATCCAAAGCCCAAGATTTGGTGGTGATGGGGGACTTCAACTATCCGGCTATATGTTGGGAAAATAACACAGCGGGGCACAGACTATCCAACAAATTCCTGGACTGCATTGGAGACAACTTTTTATTTCAGAAGGTTGAAAAAGCTACTAGGGGGGAAGCTGTTCTAGACTTGATTTTAACAAATAGGGAGGAACTCGTTGAGAATTTGAAAGTAGAAGGCAGCCTGGGTGAAAGTGATCATGAAATCATAGAGTTTGCAATTCTAAGGAAGGGTAGAAGGGAGAACAGCAAAATAGAGACAATGGATTTCAGGAAGGCAGATTTTGGTAAGCCCAGAGAGCTGATAGGTAAGGTCCCATGGGAATCAAGACTGAGGGGAAAAACAACTGAGGAGAGTTGGCAGTTTTTCAAAGGGACACTATTAAGGGCCCAAAAGCAAGCTATTCCACTGGTTAGGAAAGATAGAAAATGTGGCAAAAGACCACCTTGGCTTAACCATGAGATCTTGCATGATCTAAAAAATAAAAAGGAGTCATATAAAAAATGGAAACTGGGACAGATTACAAAGGATGAATATAGGCAAACAACACAGGAATGCAGGGGCAAGATTAGAAAGGCAAAGGCACAAAATGAGCTCAAACTAGCTACGGGAATAAAGGGAAACAAGAAGACTTTTTATCAATACATTAGAAGCAAGAGGAAGACCAAAGACAGGGTAGGCCCACTGCTTAGTGAAGAGGGAGAAACAGTAACAGGAAACTTGGAAATGGCGGAGATGCTTAATGACTTCTTTGTTTCGGTCTTCACCGAGAAGTCTGAAGGAATGCCTAACATAGTGAATGCTAATGGGAAGGGGGTAGGTTTAGCAGATAAAATAAAAAAAGAACAAGTTAAAAATCACTTAGAAAAGTTAGATGCCTGCAAGTCACCCGGGCCTGATGAAATGCATCCTAGAATACTCAAGGAGCTAATAGAGGAGGTATCTGAGCCTCTAGCTATTATCTTTGGAAAATCATGGGAGACGGGAGAGATTCCAGAAGACTGGAAAAGGGCAAGTATAGTGCCCATCTATAAAAAGGGAAATAAAAACAACCCAGGAAACTACAGACCAGTGAGTTTAACTTCTGTGCCAGGGAAGATAACGGAGCAAGTAATTAAGGAAATCATCTGCAAACACTTGGAAGGTGGTAAGGTGATAGGGAACAGCCAGCATGGATTTGTGAAGAACAAATCACGTCAAACCAATCTGATAGCTTTCTTTGATAGGATAACGAGCCTTGTAGAGAAGGGTGAGGCTGTGGATGTGGTATACCTAGACTTTAGTAAGGCATTTGATACGGTCTCGCATGATATTCTTATTGATAAACTAGGCAAATACAATTTAGATGGGGCTGCTATAAGGTGGGTGCATAACTGGCTGGATAACCGTACTCAGGGAGTTGTTATTAATAGTTCCCAATCCTGCTGGAAAGGCATAACGAGTGGGGTATCGCAGGGGTCTGTTTTGGGACCGGCGCTGTTCAATATCTTCATCAACGACTTAGATATTGGCATAGAAAGTACGCTTATTAAGTTTGCGGATGATACCAAACTGGGAGGGATTGCAACTGCTTTGGAGGACAGGGTCATAATTCAAAATGATCTGGACAAATTGGAGAAATGGTCTGAGTTAAACAGAATGAAGTTTAACAAAGACAAATGCAAAGTGCTCCACTTAGGAAGGAACAATCAGTTTCACACATACAGAATGGGAAGAGACTGTCTAGGAAGGAGTACGGCAGAAAGGGATCTAGGGGTTATAGTGGACCACAAGCTAAATATGAGTCAACAGTGTGATGCTGTTGCAAAAAAAGCAAACCTGATTCTGGGATGTATTAACAGGTGTGTTGTGAGCAAGACACGAGAAGTCATTCTTCCGCTCTACTCTGCTCTGGTTAGGCCTCAGCTGGAGTATTGTGTCCAGTTCTGGGCACCGCATTTTAAAAAAGATGTGGAGAAATTGGAAAGGGTCCAGAGAAGAGCAACAAGAATGATTAAAGGTCTTGAGAACATGACCTATGAAGGAAGGCTGAAAGAATTGGCTTTGTTTAGTTTGGAAAAGAGAAGACTGAGAGGAGACATGATAGCAGTTTTCAGGTATTTAAAAGGGTGTCATAAGGAGGAGGGAGAAAACTTGTTCACCTTAGCCTCTAAGGATAGAACCAGAAGCAATGGGTTTAAACTACAGCAAGGGAGGTCTAGGTTGGACATTAGGAAAAAGTTCCTAACTGTCAGGGTGGTTAAACACTGGAATAAATTGAAGAGGGAGGTTGTGGAATCTCCATCTCTTGAGATATTTAAGAGTAGGTTAGATAAATGTCTATCAGGGATGGTCTAGATGGTATTTGGTCCTGCCATGCGGGCAGGGGACTGGACTCGATGACCTCTCGAGGTCCCTTCCAGTCCGATAATCTATGAATGTATGAAAAAAACACTGTTCTCCACCCCCACCCAGGTTGGCCAGGGAGGCGGCTCTAGCGGGGGGGCAGGAGGGATTCTGGCAGCAGTGAAGTGGGTTGCGGGGAAGTTGAGATCTTGCCCCAAGTCATCCCAGACACTAATGCTAAGCCACAGGATGGCAGCATCTAGTGTCATTGGAGTTCAAGCACTATTTCAACCCCACAGTTTTGGATCAACTTCCCACAAGGGGAAGTGAAGAGCACCCCCAGCAACACACACACACACACCACTCCTGGTGGTGGGAGGGGAACAGGAGAAAGGACAAAAGAAGTAAGAGATGAAGAGAAAGGAAGGAGGGATGGTGGAAAAGGTAAAACGAAAAGGACAAACCCTAATGTCCCCAGTGATTCCACGGGACAAAATCCCGTGTGGACTACAAAATTCTGTCACCTTGAACTAGTGTTTTCCATGCCTAGAATTCAACGGGCACCAGATGGATCAGACTGAGCAGGTTCAAAAACCTCTTGGAGGCTCTTACCTTCTAAACAGGGACGTCTGTTTTCTAGTAAAATCAGTAAAAGGAAAGGAGAAAACTCGAAAGAGGCTCCTGCACGCACTCACGTACGTGAACCCTAATACTCTCTCAGTCCTCAAAGAAAGACCTCGAGAAGGAGACTTGCTGAAGCAAAGCCACAGGGTCTCTGAGGTTTCCCTGGCCCTGTGCTCCTGTCCTGCCAGGCTGATGTCAGCATCTCTCTCTGAGGTCACCACCTCCCTAACACATTTGACCAATAAGCTGACATCCTGCAAAAGGCCTTTGTGATGTCACTGCCACACCCAACCAAACCCTGAAGTGCTAATGTCCTGCTGCTGGCCTGACACTTTGAAGGTTTGAGGTTGTCATAACTATAAAGGGAAGGGTAACAGCTGTCCTGTGTACAGTACTATAAAATCCCTCCTGGCCAGAGACTCCAAAATCCTTTTCCCTGTAAAGGGTTAAGAAGCTCAGGTAACCTGGCTGGCATCTGACCTAAAGGACCAATAAGGGGACAAGATACTTTCAAATCTTGGGGAGGGGAAGGCTTTTGTTTGTGTTCTTTGTTTGTGTGGGTGTTCGCCCTCGGGACTGAGAGGGACCAGACATCAATCCAGGTTCTCCACATCTTTCTAAACAAGTCTCTCCTATTTCAAACAAGGCGTGTTAGTTTTCCTTTGTTTTCTCAACTTGTAAATGTACCTTTTACTAGAGTGTTTATCTTTGTTTGCTGTACTTTGAACCTAAGACTAGAGGGGAGTCCTCTGAGCTCTTTAAGTTTGATTACCCTGTAAGGTTAATTTCCATACTGATTTTAAAGAGATGATTTTTACCTTTTTCTTTAATTAAAAGCCTTATTTTTAAGAACCTGATTGATTTTTCCTTGTTTTAAGATCCAAGGAGTTTGGATCTTGATTCACCAGGAGTTGGTGGGAGGAAGGAGGGGAATGGTTAATTTCTCCTTCTTTTAGATCCAAGGGGGTTGGATCTGTATTCACCAGAAGTTGGTGGGAGGAAGGAGGGGGGATGGTTTATTTCTCCTTGTTTTAAGATCCAAGGGGTTTGGATCTGTATTCACCAGGGAATTGCTGAAAGGTTTCTCAAGGCTACCCAGGGGAGGAAATTAGCCTTGGGATGGTGGTTAAGCTTAGAAGTTTTCATGCAGGCCCCTACATTTGTACCCTAAACTTCAAAGTGGGGATACAGCCTTGACACAGGTACTCTCTGTGGATCACCCCACTCAATGCGTCTTCATTCTAGGAAGCAAGCCGGCTAGACAGTAAAACATCAGAGGCTGCTCCCAATACTACACTCAGTGTTTCCAAAATGTGTAGACTTTATGGCCAGAAGAGACCTTTAGAGCATCTAATCTAACCCGCTGCATATCATAGGCCTACTGTATAGTACAAGAGTTACTTTTTGGGCACACACATTCCAGAAAGGCATCTAGTCTTCATTCAATGACATTAAGAGATGGAGAATCCAACACTTTCCCTTTTAGTGAATGCCAGGGGGTTCCATTTCCCCTTCCACTAGCTCCCCATTTACAGTGAGCCAGAGCAGTACCTGCAGCAGGGAGCGGGAGTTGCTGAAGGCCTCAGAGGAACAGCCCCTTCAGTGTCTCAGGCACCTGGCGCAAGTGCCGGATGATTCCGAGCTGGTGCATCCCTTTGGCCGTGACGTCTTCCTGCTGCAAGGGAATGAGAACCTGTCAGAGACTCAAACGCCCCGAGGAATCAGGGGGAATTAAGGGCACCTGGAACCAGTAGTATTTCCACCCAGCACCTGCCCACCGCTCAGGGATGAATTCACCTCCTGAACCCAAGAATGGAGTCTTCTTGTCCTTTCTAGTATCCTGCAGTGCCAACTCCCCTCCTTGTAGGATTAGCTCCTGCTACCTCCCGCTCAGTGTTTTTAACAGCTGTTCCACCTCCAAACCACACCTCAAGTTATCAGAACCCTGTTCTCCACCCCCACCCAGGTTGGCCAGGGAGGCTGCTCTAGCGGGGGGGCAGGAGGGATTCTGCCAGAAGTGAAGTGGTTTGAGGGGAGGTTGAGATCTTCCCCAAGTCATCCCAGACACTAATGGTAAGCCACAGGATGGCAGCATCTTGTGTCAGTGGAGTCCAAGCACTATTTCAACCCCACAGTTTTGGATCAACTTCCCACAATAGGAGGTGAAGATCACCCCCAGCAACACGCACACACACACACACACACACACACACCACTCCTGGTGGTGGCAGGGGAACAGGAGAAAGGACAAAAGAAGTAAGAGATGAAGAGAAAGGAAGGAGGGATGGTGGAAAAGGTAAAACGAAAAGGACAAACCCTAATGTCCCCAGTGATTCAACGGGACAAAATCCCGTGTGGACTACAAAATTCTGTCACCTTGAACTAGTGTTTTCCATGCCTAGAATTCAACGGGCACCAGGTGGATCAGACTGAGAAGGTTCAAAAACCTCTCGGAGGCTCTTACCTTCTAAACAGGGATGTCTGTTTTCGAGTAAAATCAGTAAAAGGAAAGGAGAAAACTCGAAAGAGGCTCCTGCTCGCACTCACATACGTGAACCCTAATACTCTCTCAGTCCTCAAAGAGAGACCTCGAAAAGGAGACTTGCTAAAGCAAAGCCACAGGGGTCTCTGAGGTTTCCCTGGCCCTGCGCCCCTGTCCTGCCTGACTGATGTCAGCATCTCTCTCTGAGGTCACCACCTCCCTAACACCTTTGACCAATACGCTGAGATACTGCATGTAGCGGGGCGGCCTGGCTCCCAGGTGCCCCAGGAAGTCAAGGCCACCGCGGCCTGTCCCCACCCCCCGGAAGTCAAGGGGAGGGACAGGAAGTATAAAGGCCAAGCCACAGCGCTCAGTAGCTGGCCGGCAGCGGGAGAGGACAGACGCTGGTGCCCGAGCTCCCGCGGACCTGAGCCTGCCGAGAGCCCGGTATCCTGAGGAGGACTGGCCGGAAGGGACGAGCCCCACCCCGGAACTACTACACTGCAAAAGGCCTTTGTGATGTCACTGCCACACCCACTCATCCCCTGAAGTGCTAATGTCCTGCTGCTGGCCTGACACTTTGAAGGTTTCAGCTACTCTCTGAGGATCACCCCACTCGATGCGTCTTCATTCTAGGAAGCAAGCCGGCTAGACAATAAAACATCAGAGGCTGCTCCCAATGCTACACTCCGTGTTTCCAAAATTACTACACTTTATGGCCAGAAGAGACCTTTAGAGCATCTAATCTAAGCCCCTGCATATCATGGGCTTCCTGTATAGTACAATAGTTACTTTTTGGGTACAAACATTCCAGAAAGGTATCTAGTCTAAATTAAATGACATTAAGAGATGGAGAATCCACCACTTTCCCTTTTAGTGAGTGCCAGGGGGCTCCATTTCCCCTTCCACTAGCTCGCCATTTACAGGGAGACAGAGCAGTACCTGCAGCAGGGAGCGGGAGTTGCTGAAGGCCTCAGAGGCGCAGCCCCTGCAGTGTCTCAGGCACCTGGCGCAAGTGGCGGATGATGCGGATCTGGTGCATCATTTTGGCCGTGACGTCCTCCTCCTGCAAGGGAACGAGAACCTGTCAGAGACTCAAATGCCCCGAGGAATCAGGGGCAATTAAGAACACCTGGAACCAGCAGTATTTACACCCAGCACCTGCCCACCACTGAGGGATGAATTCACCTCCTGAACCCCAGAATGGAGTCGTCTTCTCCTTTCTAGTAATCTCCAGTGCCAACCCCCGTCCTTGTAGGGTGAGCTCCTGCTACCTCCCCCTCAGTGCCCTTGACAGCTGTTCCACCTCCAAACCACAGCTCAAGTTATCAGAACCCTCTTCTCCACCCCGACACAGGTTGGGCAGGGAGGCGGCTCTAGCAGGGGGGGCAGGTGGGATTCTGGCAGCAGTGAAGTGGGTTGCGTGAGGGGAACAAGAGAAAGGACAAAAGAAGTAAGAGATGAAGAGAAAGGAAGGAGGGATGGAGGAAAAGGGAAAAGGAAAAGGACAAACCCTAATGTCCCCATGTCGGACATCAGGAATGGTAACATACATAAGTCAGTATGTGAACACTTCAATCTCCCTGGTCATTCTATTACAGATTTAAAAGTCACTATCATTGAACAAAAAAAACTTCAGAAACAGACTTCAAAGAGAAACAGCAGAACTAAAATTTATTTGCAAATTCAACACCATTAATCTGGGCTTGAATAGGGACTGGGAGTGGCTGGCTCACTACAGAAGCAGCTTTTCCTCTCCTGGAATTGACACCTCCTCATCTATTATTGGGAGTGGACTACATCCACCCTGATTTTTGAATTGGCCCTGTCAACACTGGTTCTCCACTTGTGAAGTAACTCCCTGCTCTCCATGTGTCAGTATATAATGCCTGCATCTGTAACTTTCACTCTATGCATCCGAAGAAGTGAGGTTTTTACTCACGAAAGCTTATGCCCAAATAAATCTGTTAGTCTTTAAGGTGCCACTAGACTCCTTGTTGTTTTTGTAGATACAGACTAACATGGCTACCCCCTGATACTTGACACCATGCAAGGCACTAAATTTAGCCGTATGGAGTGGAAATCCATCAACCCCAACAAAAAACTTGCACAGATACAGACAGACATCATCTTCCTCTCCAAATGCAAACAGATGGACATCATACCAAAAGGACTGAAGGTAAAAAATCCATTGCAATCAACATACTACACTGAGTATGGTGAGAGATTGTGCCACACACTCTCTCAAAGAAACTGAGGAACCACCTGATCAGCATCCTGTACAGCAGACAGGAGAAGATCAAGAATGAGCTCTCAGAACTGGAGACTCTCATACAATACCAGCCTTCTACACAAACTTCCACGTGGCTGGACTTTACAAAAATGAGACAAGCCATTTACAATGCACACTTCACTTCTCTACAGAGGAAAAAGGACTGTAAGTTATCTAAACTAATACCTGCCACTAGGGGCTATAACAATGGTACCCTCAACTCATCTAACAACATTGTCAATCTTTCCAACCACACGCTTAGCCCAGCAGAAGAGTCTGTCCTATCTCGGGGACTCTCTTTCTGTCCCACCGTCCCCACTAACATGATACAGTTCTGCGGTGATCTGGAAGCCTACTTTCCTCGTCTCCGACTCAAGGAATATTTTCAACGCACCACTGAACAGTGCACTGACCCACAGGAACCCTCCTACCAACACTACAAAAAGAAGAATTCTGCGTGGACTCCTCCTGACGGTCGAAATGACAGACTGGACCTCTACATAGAGTGTTTCCGCAGACGTGCACAGGCTGAAATTGTGGACAAACAACATCACTTGTCCCATAACCTCAGCCGTACAGAACGCAATGCCATCCACAGCCTCAGAAACAACTCTGACATTATCATCAAAGGGGCTGACAAAGGAGGTGCTGTAGTCATAATGAACAGGTCAGATTATGAACAGGAGGCTGCCAGGCAACTCTCCAAGACCACATTCTACAGGCCACTATCCTCTGATCCCACTGAGGAATACCAAAAGAAACTACACCATCTGCTCAAGAAACTCCCAGCTACAGTAGGGGAACAAATCTACATGGACACACCCCCAGAACCCCGACCAGGGGTATTCTATCTGCTACCCAAGATCCATAAACCCGGAAACCCTGGACGCCCCATCATCTCAGGCATTGGCACTCTGACGGCAGGATTATCTGGCTATTTGGCCTCTCTCCTCAGGCCCTATGCTACCAGCACTCCCAGCTATCTTCGAGACACCACCAACTTCCTGAGGAAACTACAATGCATTGATGTTCTTCCTGGAAACACCATCCTGGCCACCATGCATGTAGAAGCACTTTATACCAATATTCTACATGAGGATGGACTACAAGCTGTCAGGAACAGTATCCCTGATGAGGCCACAGCAAGCCTGGTGGCTGAGCTTTGTGACTTTGTCCTCACCCACAACCACTTCAGATTTGGGGACAACTTATACCTTCAAGTCAGTGGCACTGCTATGGGTACTCGCATGGCCCCACAGTATGCCAACATTTTTATGGCTGACTTAGAACAACGCTTCCTCAGCTCTCGTCCCCTAGTGCCCCTCCTCTACTTGCGCTACATTGACGACATCTTCATCATATGGACCCACGGAAAGGAGGCCCTTGAAGAATTCCACCTGGACTTCAACAATTTCCACCCCACCATCAACCTCAGCCTGGACCAGTCCACACAAGAGATCCACTTCCTGGACACTACAGTACAAATAAGTGATGGTCACATAAACACCACCCTATACCGGAAACCTACTGACCGCTATACGTACCTACATGCCTCCGGCTTCCATCCAAGACACATCACACGATCCATTGTCTACAGCCAAGCCCTAAGATACAACCGAATTTGCTCCAACCCCTCAGACAGAGACAAACACCTACAAGATCTTTATCAAGCATTCGTAAAACTACAATACCCACCTGGGGAAGTGAGGAAACAGATTGACAGAGCAAGACGGGTACCCAGAAATCACCTACTACAGGACAGGCCCAACAAGGACAATAACAGAACACCACTGGCCATCACATACAGCCCCCAGCTAAAACCTCTCCAGCGCATTATCCACGATCTACAACCTATCCTGGAAAATGATCCCTCACTCTCACAGACCTTGGGAGGCAGGCCAGTCCTCGCTTACAGACAACCCCCCAACCTGAAGCAAATACTCACCAGCAACTACACACCACACCACAGAAACACCAACCCAGGAACCTATCCCCGTAGCAAACCTCGTTGCCTACTCTGTCCCCATATCTACTCTGGCAACAGCATCAGAGGACCCAACCACATCAGCCACACCATCAGGGACTCATTCACCTGCACATCCACTAATGTCATATATGCCATCATGTGCCAGCAATGCCCCTCTCCCATGTACATTGGCCAAACCGGACAGTCCCCCCGCAAAAGAATAAATGGACACAAATCGGACATCAGGAGTGGTAACATACATAAGCCAGTAAGTGAACACTTCAATCTCCCTGGTCATTCTATTACAGATTTAAAAGTCACTATCATTGAACAAAAAAACTTCAGAAACAGACTTCAAAGAGAAACAGCAGAACTAAAATTCATTTGCAAATTCAACACCATTAATCTGGGCTTGAATAGGGACTGGGAGTGGCTGGCTCACTACAGAAGCAGCTTTTCCTCTCCTGGAATTGACACCTCCTCATCTATTATTTGGAGTGGACTACATCCACCCTGATTTTTGAATTGGCCCTGTCAACACTGGTTCTCCACTTGTGAAGTAACTCCCTGCTCTCCATGTGTCAGTATATAATGCCTGCATCTGTAACTTTCACTCTATGCATCCGAAGAAGTGAGGTTTTTACTCACGAAAGCTTATGCCCAAATAAATCTGTTAGTCTTTAAGGTGCCACCAGACTCCTTGTTGTTTTCCTAATATCCCCAGTGATTCTACGGGACAAAATTCCAGGGAGGGAAGAAAATTCTGCCACCTTAAACTACTGTTTTCCATGCCGAGAATTCAGCTGGCACCAGATGGATCAGACTGAGCAGGTTCCAAAACCTCTTGGAGGCTCTTACCTTCTAATTTTCAAGTAAAATCAGTAAAAGGAAAGGAGAAAACTCGAAAGAGGCTCCTGCTCGCACTCACATACGTCAACCCTAACACTCTCTCAGTCCTCAAAAAGAAACCTCGAGAAGGAGACTTGCTGAAGCAAAGCCACAGGGGTCTCTGAGGTTTCCCTGGTCGTAAGCCCCTGTCCTCCCTGGCTGAAGACAGCATCTCTCTCTGAGGTCACCACCTCCCTAACACCTTTGACCAGTACGCTGAGGTACTTGAAAAAGCCTTTGTGATATCACTGCCACACCCAACCAAACCCTAAAGTGCTCATGTCCTGCTGCTGGCCTGACACTTTGAAGGTTTGAGCTACGCTCTGTGGATCACACCACAAAATTCGTCTTCATTCTAGGAAGCAAGCTAGCTAGACAGTAAAACATCAGAGGCTGCTCCCAATACTACACTCAGTGTTTCCAAAAGTAGGAGACTTTCTGGTCAGAAGAGACCTTTACAGCATCTCATCTAACCCCCTCCATATCATAGGCTTCCAGTATAGTACAATAGTTACTTTTTGGGCACACACATTCCAGAAAGGCATCTAGTCTTCAATCAATGACCTGCAGCAGGGAGAGGGAGTTGCTAAGGCCTCAGAGGAACAGCCCCTGCAGTGTCTCAGGCACATGGCGTAAGTGCCGGATGATGCGGAGCTGGTGCATCCCTTTGGCCGTGACGTCCTCCTCCTGCAAGGGAACGAGAACCTGTCAGAGACTCAAATGCCCCGAGGAATCAGGGGCAATTAAGGACACCTGGAACCAGCAGTATTTACACCCAGCACCTGCCCACCACTGAGGGATGAATTCACCTCCTGAACCCCAGAATGGAGTCGTCTTCTCCTTTCTAGGAAACTCCAGTGCCAACCCCCGTCCTTGTAGGGTGAGCTCCTGCTACCTCCCCCTCAGTGCCCTTGACAGCTGTTCCACCTCCAAACCACAGCTCAAGTTATCAGAACCCTCTTCTCCACCCCCACCCAGGTTGGGCAGGGAGGCGGCTCTAGCAGGGGGGGCAGGTGGGATTCTGGCAGCAGTGAAGTGGGTTGCGGGGAGGTTGAGATCTTGCCCCAAGTCATCCCAGACACTAATGCTAAACCACACGATGGCAGCATCTAGTGTCAGTGGAGTCCAAGCACTATTTCAACCATACAGTTTTGGATCAACTCCCAACAAGGGGAGGTGAAGAGCACCCCCAGCAACACACACAAACACACACACACACACACACACACACACACACACATATATATATACCACTCCTGGTGGTGGGAGGGGAACAAGAGAAAGGACAAAAGAAGTAAGAGATAAAGAGAAAGGAAGGAGGGATGGAGGAAAAGGTAAAACGAAAAGGACAAACCCTAATGTCCCCAGTGATTCTACCAGACAATATTACAGGGAGGGATTAAAATTCTGCCACCTTGAACTAGTGTTTTCCATGCCTAGAATTCAGCTGGCACCAGATGGATCAGACTGAGCAGGTTCCAAAACCTCTTGGAGGCTCTTACTTTCTAAACAGGGATGTTTGTTTTCTAGTAAAATCAGTAAAAGGAAAGGAGACAACTCGAAAGAGGCTCCTGCTCTCACTCAAATACGTGAATCCTAATACTCTCTCAGTCCTCAAGAGAAACCTCGAGAAGGAGACTTGCTGAAGCAAAGACACAGGGGTCTCTGAGGTTTCCCTGGCCATGCGCCCCTGTCCTGCCTCGCTGATGGCAGCATCTCTCTCTGAGGTTACCACCTCCCTAACACCTTTGACCAATATGCTGAGGTCCTGCAAAAGACCTTTGTGATATCACTGCCACCAATCAAACCCTTAAGTGCTAATGTCCTGCTGCTGGCCTGACACTATGAAGGTTTGAGCAACTCCCTGTGGATCACCCCACTCAATGCGTCTTCATTCTAGGAAGCAAGTGGGCTAGACAGTAAAACATCATAGGCTGCTCCCAATGCTACACTCAGTGTTTCCAAAAGTAGGAGACTTTATGGCCACAAGAGACCTTTAGAGCATCTTATCTAAGCCCCTGCATATCATAGGCTTCCTGTATAGTACAATAGTTACTCTTTGGGCACACACATTCCAGAAAGGCATCTAGTCTTCATTCAATGACATCAAGAGATGGAGAATCCACCACTTTCCCTTTTAGTGAGGGCCAGGGGGCTCCATTTCCCCTTCCACTAGCTCCCCATTTACAGTGAGCCAGAGCAGTACCTGCAGCAGGGAGAGGGAGTTGCTAAGGCCTCAGAGGCACAGCCCCTGCAGTGTCTCAGGCACATGGCGTAAGTGCCGGATGATGCGGAGCTGGTGCATCCCTTTGGCCGTGACGTCCTCCTCCTGCAAGGGAACGAGAACCTGTCAGAGACTCAAATGCCCCGAGGAATCAGGGGCAATTAAGGACACCTGGAACCAGCAGTATTTACACCCAGCACCTGCCCACCACTGAGGGATGAATTCACCTCCTGAACCCCAGAATGGAGTCGTCTTCTCCTTTCTAGGAAACTCCAGTGCCAACCCCCGTCCTTGTAGGGTGAGCTCCTGCTACCTCCCCCTCAGTGCCCTTGACAGCTGTTCCACCTCCAAACCACAGCTCAAGTTATCAGAACCCTCTTCTCCACCCCCACCCAGGTTGGGCAGGGAGGCGGCTCTAGCAGGGGGGGCAGGTGGGATTCTGGCAGCAGTGAAGTGGGTTGCGGGGAGGTTGAGATCTTGCCCCAAGTCATCCCAGACACTAATGCTAAACCACACGATGGCAGCATCTAGTGTCAGTGGAGTCCAAGCACTATTTCAACCATACAGTTTTGGATCAACTCCCAACAAGGGGAGGTGAAGAGCACCCCCAGCAACACACACAAACACACACACACACACACACACACACACACACACACACACATATATATATACCACTCCTGGTGGTGGGAGGGGAACAAGAGAAAGGACAAAAGAAGTAAGAGATAAAGAGAAAGGAAGGAGGGATGGAGGAAAAGGTAAAACGAAAAGGACAAACCCTAATGTCCCCAGTGATTCTACCAGACAATATTACAGGGAGGGATTAAAATTCTGCCACCTTGAACTAGTGTTTTCCATGCCTAGAATTCAGCTGGCACCAGATGGATCAGACTGAGCAGGTTCCAAAACCTCTTGGAGGCTCTTACTTTCTAAACAGGGATGTTTGTTTTCTAGTAAAATCAGTAAAAGGAAAGGAGACAACTCGAAAGAGGCTCCTGCTCTCACTCAAATACGTGAATCCTAATACTCTCTCAGTCCTCAAGAGAAACCTCGAGAAGGAGACTTGCTGAAGCAAAGCCACAGGGGTCTCTGAGGTTTCCCTGGCCATGCGCCCCTGTCCTGCCTCGCTGATGGCAGAATCTCTCTCTGAGGTTACCACCTCCCTAACACCTTTGACCAATATGCTGAGGTCCTGCAAAAGACCTTTGTGATATCACTGCCACCAATCAAACCCTTAAGTGCTAATGTCCTGCTGCTGGCCTGACACTATGAAGGTTTGAGCAACTCCCTGTGGATCACCCCACTCAATGCGTCTTCATTCTAGGAAGCAAGTGGGCTAGACAGTAAAACATCATAGGCTGCTCCCAATGCGACACTCAGTGTTTCCAAAAGTAGGAGACTTTATGGCCACAAGAGACCTTTAGAGCATCTTATCTAAGCCCCTGCATATCATAGGCTTCCTGTATAGTACAATAGTTACTCTTTGGGCACACACATTCCAGAAAGGCATCTAGTCTTCATTCAATGACATCAAGAGATGGAGAATCCACCACTTTCCCTTTTAGTGAGGGCCAGGGGGCTCCATTTCCCCTTCCACTAGCTCCCCATTTACAGTGAGCCAGAGCAGTACCTGCAGCAGGGAGAGGGAGTTGCTAAGGCCTCAGAGGCACAGCCCCTGCAGTGTCTCAGGCACATGGCGTAAGTGCCGGATGATGCGGAGCTGGTGCATCCCTTTGGCCGAGACGTCCTCCTCCTGCAAGGGAACGAGAACCTGTCAGAGACTCAAATGCCCCGAGGAATCAGGGCAATTAAGAACACCTGGAACCAGCAGTATTTACACCCAGCACCTGCCCAACACTGAGGGATGAATTCACCTCCTGAACCCCAGAATGGAGTCGTCTTCTCCTTTCTAGTAATCTCCAGTGCCAACCCCCGTCCTTGTAGGGTGAGCTCCTGCTACCTCCCCCTCAGTGCCCTTGACAGCTGTTCCACCTCCAAACCACAGCTCAAGTTATCAGAACCCTCTTCTCCACCCCCACCCAGGTTGGGCAGGGAGGCGGCTCTAGCAGGGGGGGCAGGAGGGATTCTGGCAGCAGTGAAGTGGGTTGCGGGGAGGTTGAGATCTTGCCCCAAGTCATCCCAGACACTAATGCTAAACCACACGATGGCAGCATCTAGTGTCAGTGGAGTCCAAGCACTATTTCAACCATACAGTTTTGGATCAACTCCCAACAAGGGGAGGTGAAGAGCACCCCCAGCAACACACACACACACACACACACACACACACATATATATACCACTCCTGGTGGTGGGAGGGGAACAAGAGAAAGGACAAAAGAAGTAAGAGATAAAGAGAAAGGAAGGAGGGAGGGAGGAAAAGGTAAAACGAAAAGGACAAACCCTAATGTCCCCAGTGATTCTACCAGACAATATTACAGGGAGGGATTAAAATTCTGCCACCTTGAACTAGTGTTTTCCATGCCTAGAATTCAGCTGGCACCAGATGGATCAGACTGAGCAGGTTCCAAAACCTCTTGGAGGCTCTTACTTTCTAAACAGGGATGTCTGTTTTCTAGTAAAATCAGTAAAAGGAAAGGAAACAACTCGAAAGAGGCTCCTGCTCTCACTCAAATACGTGAATCCTAATACTCTCTCAGTCCTCAAGAGAAACCTCGAGAAGGAGACTTGCTGAAGCAAAGCCACAGGGGTCTCTGAGGTTTCCCTGGCCATGCGCCCCTGTCCTGCCTCGCTGATGGCAGCATCTCTCTCTGAGATTACCACCTCCCCAACACCTTTGACCAATATGCTGAGGTCCTGCAAAAGACCTTTGTGATATCACTGCCACCAATCAAACCCTTAAGTGCTAATGTCCAATAAAAGGAGAAACTCGAAAGAGGTTCCTCCTCGCGCTCACATACTTGAACCCTAATACTCTCTGAGTCCTAAAAAGGGAGACCTCGAGAAGGAGACTTGCTAAAGCAAAGCCAAAGGGGTCTCTGAGGTTTCCCTGGCCCTGCGCTCCTGTCCTGCCTGGCTGATGTCAGCATCTCTCTCTCAGGTAACCACCTCCCTAATACCTTTGACCCATAGGCTGAGGTCCAGGATAAGGCCCTTGTGATATCACTGCCACACCCAACCAAACCCTAAAGTGCTAATGTCCTGCTACTGGCCTGACACTTTGAAGGTTTGAGCTACTCTCTGTGGATCACCCCACTCAATGCATCCTCATTCTAGGAAGCAAGCGGGCTAGACAGTAAAACATTAGAGGCTGCTCCCAATGCTACACTCAGTGTTTCCAAATTTAATACACTTTATGGTCAGAAGAGACCTTTAGAGCATCTCATCTAACCCCCTGCATATCATAGGCTTCCTGTATAGGACAATAGTTACTTTTTGGGCACAAACATTCCAGAAAGGCATCTAGTTTCATTCAATGACTTCAAGAGATGGAGAATCCACCACTTTCCCTTTCACTGAGTGCCAGGGGGCTCCATTTCCCCTTCCACTAGCTCCCCATTTACAGTGAGCCAGAGCAGTACCTGCAACAGGGAGCGGGAGTTGCTGAAGGCCTCAGAGGCACAACCCCTGCAGTGTCTCAGGCACCTGGCGCAAGTAATGGATGATGCGGAGCTGGTGCCTCACTTTGGCCGTGACGCCCTCCTGCTGCAAGGGAATGAGAACCTGTCAGACTCAAACGCCCCGAGGAATCAGGGGGAATTAAGGGCACCTGGAACCAGCAGTATTTCCACTCAGCACCTGCCCAACACTGAGGGATGAATTCACCTCCTGAATCCCAGAATGGAGTCTTCTTGTCCTTTCTAGTAACCTCCAGTGCCAATCCCCCTCCTTCTAGGGTGAGCTCCTGCTACCTCCCCTTCAGTGTCCTTGACAGCTGTTCCACCTCCAAACCACAGCTTAAGTCATCAGAAACCTCTTCTAGACCCCCACCAAGGTTGGGCTGGGAGGCGGGTCTAGCAGTGGGGGCAGGAGGGATTCTGGCAGCAGTGAAGTGGGTTGCGGGGAGGTTGAGATCTTGCCCAAGTCATCCAAGACACTAACGCTAAGCCACAGGATGGCAGCATCTAGTGTCTGTGGAGTCCAAGCACTATTTCAACCCCACAGTTTTGGATGAACTTCCCACAAGAGGAGGTGAAGATCATCCCCAGCAACACACACACACACACACACACACACACACACACACACACACACACCACTCCTGGTGGTGGGAGGGGAACAGGAGAAAGGACAAAAGAAGTAAGAGATGAAGAGAAAGGAAGGAGGGATGGTGAAAAAGGTAAAACGAAAAGGACAAACCCTAATGTCCCCAGTGATTCCACGGGACAAAATCCCGTGTGGACTACAAAATTCTGTCACCTTGAACTAGTGTTTTCCATGCCTAGAATTCAACGGGCACCAGGTGGATCAGACTGAGCAGGTTCAAAAACCTCTTGGAGGCTCTTACCTTCTAAACAGGGACGTCTGTTTTCTAGTAAAATCAGTAAAAGGGAAGGAGAAAACTCGAAAGAGGCTCCTGCTCTCACTCACATACGTGAACCCTAATACTCTCTCAGTCCTCAAAGAGAGACCTCGAGAAGGAGACTTGCTAAAGCAAAGCCACAGGGGTCTCTGAGGTTTCCCTGGCCCTGCGCCCCTGACTGATGTCAGCATCTCTCTCTGAGGTCACCACCTCCCTAACACCTTTGACCAATACGCTGAGATACTGCATGTAGCGGGGCGGCCTGGCTCCCAGGCGCCCCAGGAAGTCAAGGCCACCGCGGCCTGTCCCCACCCCCCGGAAGTCAAGGGGCGGGACAGGAAGTATAAAGGCCAAGCCACAGCGCTCAGTAGCTGGCCGGCAGCGGGAGAGGACAGACGCTGGTGCCCGAGCTCCCGCGGACCTGAGCCTACCGAGAGCCCGGTATCCTGAGGAACGGTCTGAGCTTCCCCCCGCCAAGGGCCCAGAGGGTGTGACAGACCTACCTGCTGCTCGGGGCCCGGAGCAGCCCATGATCTGCGACCCAGCAGACGGAACTCAGGAGGAACAGGTACCCATGGAGGAGGAGATGGGAAGTGGCCCGGGGATAGCAGACCCCGAACCCATGTCAGTGTGTTGCGGTCAGGATCCCCACTGACTGCGCGGCAGACGGACTGCTGCGGATAGGGCCCCGGGCTGGAACACAGTGGAGTGGGTGGGCCTGTGTTCCCCCTGCCACCCCATGCTGGGTGGCAGTCTCTCCTCCTCCTTGTCCAAGGGGCCTGGGCCTCTGACTGACGATTGGTTTGCTGCCCCGCCCTGACCTAGGGCCTGGGCTAACCCAAACTGACCCAGCTCCTGCTACAAGGCCTGGGCCGCTGACTGACTACTGGTTTGTTCCCCGCCCTGACCCAGGGCCGGAGCTGTTGATTGTGTGCTCAGTCCCTGCATAAGGGCCTGAGCTCTGAACTGTTGATTGTGTGCTCAGTCCCTGCACAAAGGCCTGAGCGCCGAACTGCTAATTGTGTGCTCAGCCCATACCCAAAGGTCTGGGCCCTAGACTGTTATTCGCTTTGTAGCGGGGCGGCCTGGCTCCCAGGTACCCCAGGAAGGGACGAGCCCCACCCCGGAACTACTACACTGCAAAAGGCCTTTGTGATATCACTGCCACACCCACCCATCCCCTGAAGTGCTAATGTCCTGCTGCTGGCCTGACACTTTGAAGGTTTCAGCTACTCTCTGTGGATCACCCCACTCGATGCGTCTTCATTCTAGGAAGCAAGCCGGCTAGACAGTAAAGCATCAGAGGCTGCTCCCAATGCTACACTCAGTGTTTCCAAAATTACTACACTTTATGGCCAGAAGAGACCTTTAGAACATCTCATCTAACCTCCTGCATATCATAGGCTTCCTGTATAGTACAATAGGTACTTTTTGGGCACACACATTCCAGAAAGGCATCTAGTCTTCATGAAATGACATCAAGAGATGGAGAATCCACCACTTTCCCTTTTACTGAGTGCCAGGGGGCTCCATTTCCCCTTCCACTAGCACCCCATTTACAGTGAGCCAGAGCAGTACCTGCAGCAGGGAGCGGGAGTTGCTGATGGCCTCAGAGGCACAGCCCCTGCAGTGTCTAAGGCACCTGGCACAAGTGCCGGATGATGCGGAGCTGGTGCATCACTCTGGCCATGACGTCCTCCTGCTGCAAGGGAACGAGAACCTGTCAAAGACTCAAACCCCCCGAGGAATCAGGGGGAATTAAGGGCACCTGGAACCAGCAGTATTTAAACTGACTACCTGCCCACCACTGAGGGATGAATTCACCTCCTGAACCCCAGAATGGAGTCTTCTTGTCCTTTCTAGTAACCTCCAGTGCCAACCCACCACCTTGTAGGGTGAGCTCCTGCTACCTCCCCCTCAGTACCCTTGACAGCTGTTCTACCTCCAAACCACAGCTCAAGTTATCAGAACCCTCTTCTCCACCCCCACCCAGGTTGGGCAGGGAGGCGGCTCTAGCAGGGGGGGCAGGAGGGATTCTGCCAGCAGTGAAGTGGGTTGCGGGGAGGTTGAGATCTTGCCCCAATCATCCCAGACACTAATGCTAAGCCACAGGATGGCAGCATCTAGTGTCATTGGAGTTCAAGCACTATTTCAACCCCACAGTTTTGGATCAACTTCCCACAAGGGGAGGTGAAGAACACCCCCAGCAACACACACACACACACCACTCCTGGTGGTGGCAGGGGAACAGGAGAAAGGACAAAAGAAGTAAGAGATGAAGAGAAAGGAAGGAGGGATGGAGGAAAAGGTAAAACGAAAATGACAAACACTAATGTCCCCTGTGATTCTACGGGACAAAATCCCAGAGAGGGAATAAAATTCTGCCACCTTAAACTAGTGTTTTCCATGCCTAGAATTCAGCTGGCACCAGATGGATCAGACTGAGCAGGTTCCAAAACCTCTTGGAGGCTCTTACCTTCTAAATAGGGACGTCTGTTTTCTAGTAAAATCCGTCAAAGGAAAGGAGAAAACTCCAAAGAGGCTCCTGCTCGCACTCACACATGTGAACACTAATACTCTCTCATTCCTCAAAGAGAGACCTCGAGAAGGAGACTTGCTGAAGCAATAACAGACACTTGGTGGGATGACTCACATGACTGGAGTACTGTCATGGATGGATATAAACTGTTCAGGAAGGACAGGCAGGGCAGAAAAGGTGGGGGAGTTGCATTGTATGTAAGAGAGGAGTATGAGTGCTCAGAGGTCCGGTATGAAACTGTAGAAAAACCTGAGAGTCTCTGGATAAAGTTGAGAAGTGTGAGCAACAAGGGAGATGTCACGGTTGGAGTCTGGTATAGACCACCAGACCAGGGGGATGAGGTGGACGAGGCTTTCTTCTGGCAACTAGCAGAAGTTGCTAGATCGCAGGCCCTGGTTCTCATGGGAGACTTTAATCACCCTGATATCTGCTAGGAGAGCAATACAGCGGTGCACAGACAATCCAGGAAGTTTTTGGAAAGTGTAGGGCACAATTTCCTGGTGCAAGTGCTGGAGGAACCAACTAGGGGCAGAGCTTTTCTCGACCTGCTGCTCACAAACAGGGAAGAATTAGTAGGGGAAGCAAAAGTGGATGGGAACCTGGGAGGCAGTGACCATGAGATGGTCGAGTTCAGGATCCTGACACAAGGAAGAAAGGAGAGCAGCAGAATACGGACCCTGGACTTCAGAAAAGCAGACTTTGACTCCCTCAGGGAACAGATGGGCAGGATCCCCTGGGAGAATAACATGAAGGGCAAAGGGGTCCAGGAGAGCTGGCTGTATTTTAAAGAATCCTTATTGCGGTTGCAGGAACAAACCATCCCAATGTGTAGAAAGAATAGTAAATATGGCAGGCGACCAGCTTGGCTAAACAGTGAAATCCTTGCTGATCTTAAACGCAAAAAAGAAGCTTACAAGAAGTGGAAGATTGGACAAATGACCAGGGAGGAGTATAAAAATATTGCTCAGGCATGCAGGAGTGAAATCAGGAAGGCCAAATCACACTTGGAGTTGCAGCTAGCAAGAGATGTTAAGAGTAACAAGAAGGGTTTCTTCAGGTATGTTAGCAACAAGAAGAAAGTCAAGGAAAGTGTGGGCCCCTTACTGAATGAGGGAGGCAACCTAGTGACTGAGGATGTGGAAAAAGCTAATGTACTCAATGCTTTTTTTGCCTCTGTCTTCACGAACAAGGTCAGCTCCCAGACTGCTGCACTGGGCAGCACAATATGGGGAGAAGGTGACCAGCCCTCTGTGGAGAAAGAAGTGGTTCGGGACTATTTAGAAAAACTGGACGTGCACAACTCCATGGGGCTGGATGCGCTGCATCCGAGGGTGCTAAAGGACTTGGCGGATGAGATTGCACAGCCATTAGCCATTATTTTTGAAAACTCATGGCGATCGAGGGAGGTCCCGGATGACTGGAAAAAGGCTAATGTAGTGCCCATCTTTAAAAAAGGGAAGGAGGAGGATCCGGGGAACTACAGGCCAGTCAGCCTCACCTCAGTCCCTGGAAAAATCATGGAGCAGGTCCTCAAGGAATCAATGATGAAACACTTAGAGGAGAGGAAAGTGATCAGGAACAGTCAGCATGGATTCACCAAGGGGAAGTCGTGCCTGACTAACCTAATTGCCTTCTATGATGAGATAACTGGCTCTGTGGATGAGGGGAAAGCAGTGGATGTGTTATTCCTTGACTTTAGCAAAGCTTTTGATATGCTCTCCCACAGTATTCTTGCCACCAAGTTAAAGAAGTATGGGCTGGATGAATGGACTGTAAGGTGGATAGAAAGCTGGCTGGATCGTCGGGCTCAACGGGTAGTGATCAATGGCTCCATGTCTAGTTGGCAGCCGGTTTCAAGCGGAGTAGTGCCCCAAGGGTCGGTCCTGGGGCCGGTTTTGTTTAATATCTTTATTAATGATCTGGAGGATGGTACGGACTGCACTCTCAGCAAGTTTGCAGATGACACTAAACTAGGAGGCGTGGTAGATACGCTAGAGGGTAGGGATCGGATACAGAGGGACCTAGACAAATTAGAGGATTGGGCCAAAAAAAACCTGATGAAGTTCAACAAGGACAAGTGCAGAGTCCTGCACTTAGGACGGAAGAATCCCATGCACTGCTACAGACTAGGGACCGAATGGCTAGGTAGCAGTTCTGCAGAAAAGGACCTAGGGGTCACAGTGGACGAGAAGCTGGATATGAGTCAACAGTGTGCTCTTGTTGCCAAGAAGGCTAACGGCATTTTGGGCTGTTTAAGTAGGGGCATTGCCAGCAGATCGAGGAACGTGATCGTTCCCCTTTATTCGACATTGGTGAGGCCTCATCTGGAATACTGTGTCCAGTTTTGGGCCTGTGGAAGCAGAGAAAGAGCTCACAGGAAGGGGATGCAATGCATGACAGTTCGTTAGCAAGAGTTAGGCTAACTGTAACCCTAATAACGCGAGATTTGTAGAAGCGAGGAATGTGTGAGGCGGGTGAGAAAGAACTGTGTAAGAAGTCATTATGACCTGGTATAGATAAGGTGTAGAAGACCTTGTGTAGATAAGGTATAGAAAATATTGTATGTTGGCAAGAGTCAAAACAAGTGAAGAAATGAGATATCAAGATGGCCTATGTATAAACAAAACGCAGCTGTCCCTCGTTATTTCTGTAATGAAAGGTATAAATGCTTGCTGTAATTAGTTACCTGGGAGAGACCTGCTTAGCTCTCTCCCTCTGGGCAATTGTGAGAGTTAATAAAGCATCTGACTTGCTGTACCTAAACAAATAGTGAGAACTCTGTTTTTCTCCGACAGGCCCCACACTACAAGAAGGATGTGGAAAAATTGGAAAGAGTCCAGTGGAGAGCAACAAAAATGATTAGGGGTCTGGAGCACATGACTTATGAGGAGAGGCTGAGGGAACTGGGATTGTTTAGTCTCCAGAAGAGAAGAATGAGGGGGGATTTGATAGCAGCCTTCAACTACGTGAAGGGGGGTTCCAAAGAGGATGGAGCTCGGTTGTTCTCAGTAGTGGCAGATGACAGAACAAGGAGCAATGGTCTCAAGTTGCAGTGGGGGAGGTCCAGGTTGGATATTAGGAAACACTATTTCACTAGGAGGGTGGTGAAGCACTGGAATGCGTTAACTAGGGAGGTGGTGGAGTCTCCTTCCTTGGAGGTTTTTAAGGCCCGGCTTGACAAAGCCCTGGCTGGGATGATTTAGTTGGGAATTGGTCCTGCTTTGAGGACGGGGTTGGAGTAGATGACCTCTTGAGGTCCCTTCCAACCCTGATATTCTATGATTCTATGATTCTATGAAAGTCACAGGGGTCTCTGAGGTTTCCCTGGCCCTAAGCCCCTGTCCTGCCTGGCTGATGTCAGCATCTCTCTCTGAGGTTACCACCTCCCTAACACCTTTGACCAATAGGCTGAGGTCCTGAAAAGGCCTTTGTGATGTCACTGCCACACCCACCCATCCCCGGAAGTGCTAATGTCCTGCTGCTGGCCTGACACTTTGAAGGTTTGAGCTACTCTCTGTGGATCACCCCACTCAATGCGTCTTCATTCTAGGAAGCAAGCCGGCTAGACAGTAAAACATCAGAGGCTGCTCCCAATACTACACTCAGTGTTTCCAAAATTTGTAGACTTTATGGCCACAAGAGACCTTTAGAGCATCTCATCTAAGCCCCTGCATATCATAGGCCTCCTGTATAGTACAGTAGTTACTTTTTGGGCACACACATTCCAGAAAGGCATCTAGTCTTCATTCAATGACATCAAGAGATGGAGAATCCACCACTTTCCCTTTTAGTGAGTACCAGGGGGCTCCATTTCCCCTTCCACTAGTTCCCCATTTACAGTGAGACAGAGCAGTACCTGCAGCAGGGAGCGGGAGTTGCTGATGGCCTCAGAGGCACAGCCCCTGCAGTGTCTCAGGAATCTGGCGCAAGTGCCGGATGATGCGGAGCTGGTGCATCACTTTTGGCCGTGACGTCCTCCTGCTGCAAGGGAACGAGAACCTGTCAGAGACTCAAACGCCCCGAGGAATCTGGAGGAATTAAGGGCACCTGGAACCAGCAGTATTTCCACCCAGCACCTGCCGACCACTGAGGGATAAATTCACCTCCTGAACCCCAGAATGGAGTCTTCTTGTCCTTTCTAGTAACCTCCAGTGCCAACCCCCCTCCTTGAAGGATGAGCTCCTGCTATCTCCCCCTCAGTGCCCTTGACAGCTGTTCCACCTCCAAACCACAGCTCAAGTTATTAGTACCTTTGGACACAGACTGGCTAACCTAGTGAGGAGGGCTTTAAACTAGGTTCGACGGGGACAGGTGAGCAAAGCCCACAGGTAAGTGGGGAACATGGAGACCGGGGAGATGGGTCAAAAACGAGAGGGAGTGTGGGCTATATTGTCAGAGAGAAAGGAGGGTCAGGACAAAACTGGGAGGAAAGATCAAACCAGTATCTTAGATGCCTATATACAAATGCGAGAAGTATGGGGAATAAGCAGGAAGAACTGGAAGTGCTAATAAATAAATACAACTATGACATTGTTGGCATCACTGAAACTTGGTGGGATAATACACGTGATTGGAATGTTGGTGTGGATGGGTACAGCTTGCTCAGGAAGGATAGACAGGGGAAAAAGGGAGGAGGTGTTGCCTTGTATATTAAAAATGTACACCCTTGGACTGAGGTAGAGATGGACATAGGAGACGTTGAGAGTCTCTGGGTTAGGCTAAAAGGGGTAAAAAACAAGGGAGATGTCATGCTAGGAGTCTACTACAGGCCACCTAACCAGGTGGAAGAGGTGGATGAGGCTTTTTTTAAGCAACTAACAAAATCATCCAAAGCCCAAGATTTGGTGGTGATGGGGGACTTCAACTATCCGGATATATGTTGGGAAAATAACACAGCGGGGCACAGACTATCCAACAAATTCCTGGACTGCATTGGAGACAACTTTTTATTTCAGAAGGTTGAAAAAGCTACTGGGGGGAAGCTGTTCTAGACTTGATTTTAACAAATAGGGAGGAACTCGTTGAGAATTTGAAAGTAGAAGGCAGCCTGGGTGAAAGTGATCATGAAATCATAGAGTTTGCAATTCTAAGGAAGGGTAGAAGGGAGAACAGCAAAATAGAGACAATGGATTTCAGGAAGGCAGATTTTGGTAAGCTCAGAGAGCTGATAGGTAAGGTCCCATGGGAATCAAGACTGAGGGGAAAAACAACTGAGGAGAGTTGGCAGTTTTTCAAAGGGACACTATTAAGGGCCCAAAAGCAAGCTATTCCGCTGGTTAGGAAAGATAGAAAATGTGGCAAAAGACCACCTTGGCTTAACCATGAGATCTTGCATGATCTAAAAAATAAAAAGGAGTCATATAAAAAATGGAAACTGGGACAGATTACAAAGGATGAATATAGGCAAACAACACAGGAATGCAGGGGCAAGATTAGAAAGGCAAAGGCACAAAATGAGCTCAAACTAGCTACGGGAATAAAGGGAAACAAGAAGACTTTTTATCAATACATTAGAAGCAAGAGGAAGACCAAAGACAGGGTAGGCCCACTGCTTAGTGAAGAGGGAGAAACAGTAACAGGAAACTTGGAAATGGCGGAGATGCTTAATGACTTCTTTGTTTCGGTCTTCACCGAGAAGTCTGAAGGAATGCCTAACATAGTGAATGCTAATGGGAAGGGGGTAGGTTTAGCAGATAAAATAAAAAAAGAACAAGTTAAAAATCACTTAGAAAAGTTAGATGCCTGCAAGTCACCCGGGCCTGATGAAATGCATCCTAGAATACTCAAGGAGCTAATAGAGGAGGTATCTGAGCCTCTAGCTATTATCTTTGGAAAATCATGGGAGACGGGAGAGATTCCAGAAGACTGGAAAAGGGCAAATATAGTGCCCATCTATAAAAAGGGAAATAAAAACAACCCAGGAAACTACAGACCAGTGAGTTTAACTTCTGTGCCAGGGAAGATAACGGAGCAAGTAATTAAGGAAATCATCTGCAAACACTTGGAAGGTGGTAAGGTGATAGGGAACAGCCATCATGGATTTGTGAAGAACAAATCACGTCAAACCAATCTGATAGCTTTCTTTGATAGGATAACGAGCCTTGTGGATAAGGGTGAGGCTGTGGATGTGGTATACCTAGACTTTAGTAAGGCATTTGATACGGTCTCGCATGATATTCTTATTGATAAACTAGGCAAATACAATTTAGATGGGGCTACTATAAGGTGGGTGCATAACTGGCTGGATAACCGTACTCAGAGAGTTGTTATTAATAGTTCCCAATCCTGCTGGAAAGCCATAACGAGTGGGGTATCGCAGGGGTCTGTTTTGGGACCGGCGCTGTTCAATATCTTCATCAACGACTTAGATATTGGCATAGAAAGTACGCTTATTAAGTTTGCGGATGATACCAAACTGGGAGGGATTGCAACTGCTTTGGAGGACAGGGTCATAATTCAAAATGATCTGGACAAATTGGAGAAATGGTCTGAGTTAAACAGGATGAAGTTTAACAAAGACAAATGCAAAGTGCTCCACTTAGGAAGGAACAATCAGTTTCACACATACAGAATGGGAAGAGACTGTCTAGGAAGGAGTACGGCAGAAAGGGATCTAGGGGTTATAGTGGACCACAAGCTAAATATGAGTCAACAGTGTGATGCTGTTGCAAAAAAAGCAAACCTGATTCTGGGATGTATTAACAGGTGTGTTGTGAGCAAGACACGAGAAGTCATTCTTCCGCTCTACTCTGCTCTGGTTAGGCCTCAGCTGGAGTATTGTGTCCAGTTCTGGGCACCGCATTTTTAAAAAGATGTGGAGAAATTGGAAAGGGTCCAGAGAAGAGCAACAAGAATGATTAAAGGTCTTGAGAACATGACCTATGAAGGAAGGCTGAAAGAATTGGGTTTGTTTAGTTTGGAAAAGAGAAGACTGAGAGGAGACATGATAGCAGTTTTCAGGTATTTAAAAGGGTGTCATAAGGAGGTGGGAGAAAACTTGTTCACCTTAGCCTCTAAGGATAGAACCAGAAGCAAATGGTTTAAACTGCAGCAAGGGAGGTCTAGGTTGGACATTAGGAAAAAGTTCCTAACTGTCAGGGTGGTTAAACACTGGAATAAATTGCCGAGGGAGGTTGTGGAATCTCCATCTCTTGAGATATTTAAGAGTAGGTTAGATAAATGTCTATCAGGGATGGTCTAGATGGTATTTGGTCCTGCCATGCGGGCAGGGGACTGGACTCGATGACCTCTCGAGGTCCCTTCCAGTCCTAGAATCTATGAATGTATGAAAAAAACACTGTTCTCCACCCCCACCCAGGTTGGCCAGGGAGGCGGCTCTAGCAGGGGGGGCAGGAGGGATTCTGGCAGCAGTGAAGTGGGTTGAGGGGAAGTTGAGATCTTGCCCCAAGTCATCCCAGACACTAATGCTAAGCCACAGGATGGCAGCATCTAGTGTCAGTGGAGTCCAAACACTATTTCAACCCCACAGTTTTTGAGGAACAGGAGAAAGGAGAAAAGAAGTAAGAGATGAAGAGAAAGGAAGGAGGGATGGAGGAAAAGGTAAAACAAAAAGGACAAACCCTAATGTCCCCAGTGATTCTACGGCACAAAATCCAAGGGATGAAATAAAATTCTGCCATCTTAAACTACTGTTTTCCATGCCTAGAATTCAGCTGGCACCATGTGGATCAGACTGAACAGGTTACAAACCTCTCCGAGGCACTTACTTTCTCAACAGGGACGTCTGTTTTCTAGTAAAATCAGTAAAAGGAAAGGAAACAACTCGAAAGAGGTTCCTCCTCGCATTCACATATGTGAACCCTAATACTCTCTCAGTCCTCAAAGAGAGACCTCGAGAAGGACACTTCCTGAAGCAAAGCCACAGGGGTCTCTGAGGTTTCCCTGGCCCTGGGCCCCTGTCCTGCCTGGCTGATATCAGCATCTCTCTCTGAGGTCACCACCTCCCTAACACCTTTGAGCAATTCACCTCCTCAACCCCAGAATGGAATCTTCTTGTCCTTTCTAGTAACCTCCAGTGCCAACCCCACTCCTTGTAGGATGAGCTCCTGCTACCTCCTGCTCAGTGCCCTTGACAGCTGTTCCACCTCCAAACCACAGCTCAAGTTATCAGAACCCTCTTCTCCACCCGCACCCAGGTTGGGCAGGGAGGCGGATCTAGGAGGGGGGGCAGCAGGGATTCTGAAAGTAGAAAAGTGCGTTGCGGGGAGGTTGAGACCTTGCCCCAAGTCATCCCAGACAGTCATGTTAAGCCACAGGATGGGAGCATCTAGTGTCAGTGGAGTCCAAGCACTATTTAAACCTCACAGTATTCGATCAACTTTCCACAAGGGGAGGTGAAGAGCACCGCCAACAACACACACACACACACACACACACACACACACACACACACACACACACACACTCCTGGTGGTGGGAGGGGAACAGGAGAAAGGACAAAAGAAGTAAGTGATGAAGAGAAAGGAAGGAGGGATGGAGGAAAAGGTAAAACGAAAAGGACAAACCCTAATGTCCCCAGTGATTCCACGGGACAAAATCCCAGGGAGGGAATAAAATTCTGCCACCTTGAGCTAGTGTTTTCCATGCCTAGAATTCAGCTGGCACCAGGTGGATCAGACTGAAAAGGTTACAAACCTCTCCGAGGCTCTTAACTTCTTAACAGGGACGTCTGTTTTCTAGTAAAATCAGTAAATAGAAAGGAGAAATCTCGAAAGAGGCTCCTGCTCGCACTCACGTACGTCAGCCCTAATACTCTCTCAGTCCTCAAGAGAAACCTCGAGAAGGAGACTTGCTGAAGCAAAGCCACAGGGGTCTCTGAGGTTTCCCTGGCCCTGTGCTCCTGTCCTGCCAGGCTGATGTCAGCATCTCTCTCTGAGGTCACCACCTCCCTAACACATTTGACCAATAAGCTGACATCCTGCAAAAGGCCTTTGTGATGTCACTGCCACACCCAACCAAACCCTGAAGTGCTAATGTCCTGCTGCTGGCCTGACACTTTGAAGGTTTGAGGTTGTCATAACTATAAAGGGAAGGGTAACAGCTGTCCTGTGTACAGTACTATAAAATCCCTCCTGGCCAGAGACTCCAAAATCCTTTTCCCTGTAAAGGGTTAAGAAGCTCAGGTAACCTGGCTGGCATCTGACCTAAAGGACCAATAAGGGGACAAGATACTTTCAAATCTTGGGGAGGGGAAGGCTTTTGTTTGTGTTCTTTGTTTGTGTGGGTGTTCGCCCTCGGGACTGAGAGGGACCAGACATCAATCCAGGTTCTCCACATCTTTCTAAACAAGTCTCTCCTATTTCAAACAGGGCGTGTTAGTTTTCCTTTCTTTTCTCAACTTGTAAATGTACCTTTTACTAGAGTGTTTATCTTTGTTTGCTGTACTTTGAACCTAAGACTAGAGGGGAGTCCTCTGAGCTCTTTAAGTTTGATTACCCTGTAAGGTTAATTTCCATACTGATTTTACAGAGATGATTTTTACCTTTTTCTTTAATTAAAAGCCTTATTTTTAAGAACCTGATTGATTTTTCCTTGTTTTAAGATCCAAGGAGTTTGGATCTTGATTCACCAGGACTTGGTGGGAGGAAGGAGGGGGGATGGTTAATTTCTCCTTGTTTTAAGATCCAAGGGGTTTGGATCTGTATTCACCAGGGAATTGGTGAAAGGTTTCTCAAGGCTACCCAGGGGAGGAAATTAGCCTTGGGATGGTGGTTAAGCTTAGAAGTTTTCATGCAGGCCCCTACATTTGTACCCTAAATTTCAAAGTGGGCATTCAGCCTTGACACAGGTACTCTCTGTGGATCACCCGACTCAATGCGTCTTCTTTCTAGGAAGCAAGCCGGCTAGACAGTAAAACATCAGAGGCTGCTCCCAATACTACTGTTTCCAAAATTTGTAGAAGGAAAAGGAGGAAAAGGTAAAACGAAAATGAGAAACACTAATGTCCCCTGTGATTCTACGGGACAAAATCCCACAGAGGGAATAAAATTCTGCCACCTTAAACTAGTGTTTTCCATGCCTAGAATTCAGCTGGCACCAGATGGACCTGACTGAGCAGCTTCCAAAACCTCTTGGAGGCTCTTACCTTCTAAATAGGGACGTCTGTTTTCTAGTAAAATCCGTCAAAGGAAAGGAGAAAACTCCAAAGAGGCTCCTGCTCGCACTCACACATGTGAACACTAATACTCTCTCAGTCCTCAAAGAGAGACCTCGAGAAGGAGACTTGCTGAAGCAATAACAGACACTTGGTGGGATAACTCACATGACTGGAGTACTGTCATGGATGGATATAAACTGTTCAGGAAGGACAGGCAGGGCAGAAAAGGTGGGGGAGTTGCATTGTATGTAAGAGAGGAGTATGAGTGCTCAGAGGTCCGGTATGAAACTGTAGAAAAACCTGAGAGTCTCTGGATAAAGTTGAGAAGTGTGAACAACAAGGGGGATGTCACGGTTGGAGTCTGGTATAGACCACCAGACCAGGGGGATGAGGTGGACGAGGCTTTCTTCTGGCAACTAGCAGAAGTTGCTAGATCGCAGGCCCTGGTTCTCATGGGAGACTTTAATCACCCTGATATCTGCTAGGAGAGCAATACAGCGGTGCACAGACAATCCAGGAAGTTTTTGGAAAGTGTAGGGCACAATTTCCTGGTGCAAGTGCTGGAGGAACCAACTAGGGGCAGAGCTTTTCTTGACCTGCTGCTCACAAACAGGGAAGAATTAGTAGGGGAAGCAAAAGTGGATGGGAACCTGGGAGGCAGTGACCATGAGATGGTCGAGTTCAGGATCCTGACACAAGGAAGAAAGGAGAGCAGCAGAATACGGACCCTGGACTTCAGAAAAGCAGACTTTGACTCCCTCAGGGAACAGATGGGCAGGATCCCCTGGGAGAATAACATGAAGGGCAAAGGGGTCCAGGAGAGCTGGCTGTATTTTAAAGAATCCTTATTGCGGTTGCAGGAACAAACCATCCCGATGTGTAGAAAGAATAGTAAATATGGCAGGCGACCAGCTTGGCTAAACAGTGAAATCCTTGCTGATCTTAAACGCAAAAAAGAAGCTTACAAGAAGTGGAAGATTGGACAAATGACCAGGGAGGAGTATAAAAATATTGCTCAGGCATGCAGGAGTGAAATCAGGAAGGCCAAATCACACTTGGAGTTGCAGCTAGCAAGAGATGTTAAGAGTAACAAGAAGGGTTTCTTCAGGTATGTTAGCAACAAGAAGAAAGTCAAGGAAAGTGTGGGCCCCTTACTGAATGAGGGAGGCAACCTAGTGACCGAGGATGTGGAAAAAGCTAATGTACTCAATGCTTTTTTTGCCTCTGTCTTCACGAACAAGGTCAGCTCCCAGACTGCTGCACTGGGCAGCACAATATGGGGAGAAGGTGACCAGCCCTCTGTGGAGAAAGAAGTGGTTCGGGACTATTTAGAAAAACTGGACGTGCACAACTCCATGGGGCTGGATGCGCTGCATCCGAGGGTGCTAAAGGACTTGGCGGATGAGATTGCACAGCCATTAGCCATTATTTTTGAAAACTCATGGCGATCGAGGGAGGTCCCGGATGACTGGAAAAAGGCTAATGTCGTGCCCATCTTTAAAAAAGGGAAGGAGGAGGATCCGGGGAACTACAGGCCAGTCAGCCTCACCTCAGTCCCTGGAAAAATCATGGAGCAGGTCCTCAAGGAATCAATGATGAAACACTTAGAGGAGAGGAAAGTGATCAGGAACAGTCAGCATGGATTCACCAAGGGGAAGTCGTGCCTGACTAACCTAATTGCCTTCTATGATGAGATAACTGGCTCTGTGGATGAGGGGAAAGCAGTGGATGTGTTATTCCTTGACTTTAGCAAAGCTTTTGATACGCTCTCCCACAGTATTCTTGCCACCAAGTTAAAGAAGTATGGGCTGGATGAATGGACTGTAAGGTGGATAGAAAGCTGGCTGGATCGTCGGGCTCAACGGGTAGTGATCAATGGCTCCATGTCTAGTCGGCAGCCGGTTTCAAGCGGAGTAGTGCCCCAAGGGTCGGTCCTGGGGCCGGTTTTGTTTAATATCTTTATTAATGATCTGGAGGATGGTGTGGACTGCACTCTCAGCAAGTTTGCAGATGACACTAAACTAGGAGGCGTGGTAGATACGCTAGAGGGTAGGGATCGGATACAGAGGGACCTAGACAAATTAGAGGATTGGGCCAAAAAAAACCTGATGAAGTTCAACAAGGACAAGTGCAGAGTCCTGCACTTAGGACGGAAGAATCCCATGCACTGCTACAGACTAGGGACCGAATGGCTAGGTAGCAGTTCTGCAGAAAAGGACCTAGGGGTCACAGTGGACGAGAAGCTGGATATGAGTCAACAGTGTGCTCTTGTTGCCAAGAAGGCTAACGGCATTTTGGGCTGTATAAGTAGGGGCATTGCCAGCAGATCGAGGAACGTGATCGTTCCCCTTTATTCGACATTGGTGAGGCCTCATCTAGAATACTGTGTCCAGTTTTGGGCCTGTGGAAGCAGAGAAAGAGCTGACAGGAAGGGGATGCAATGAATGACAGTTCGTTAGCAAGAGTTAGGCTAACTGTAACCCTAATAACGCGAGATTTGTAGAAGCGAGGAATGTGTGAGGTGGGTGAGAAAGAACCATGGGCCCCTGTCCTGCCTCGCTGATGGCAGCATCTCTCTCTGAGGTTACCACCTCCCTAACACCTTTGACCAATATGCTGAGGTCCTGCAAAAGACCTTTGTGATATCACTGCCACCAATCAAACCCTTAAGTGCTAGTGTCCTGCTGCTGGCCTGACACTATGAAGGTTTGAGCTACTCTCTGTGGATCACCCCACTCAATGCATCCTCATTCTAGGAAGCAAGCCGGCTAGACAGTAAAACATCAGAGGCTGCTCCCAATGCTACACTCAGTGTTTCCAAAATTAGTAGACTTTATGGTCAGAAGAGACCTTTAGAGCATCTAATCTAAGCCCCTGCATATCATAGGCTTCCTGTATAGTACAATAGTTACTCTTTGGGCACACACATTCCAGAAAGGCATCTAGTCTTCATTCAATGACATCAAGAGATGGAGAATCCACCACTTTCCCTTTTAGTGAGTGCCAGGGGGTTCCATTTCCCCTTCCACTAGCACCCCATTTACAGTGAGCCAGAGCAGTACCTGCAGCAGGGAGTGGGAGTTGCTGATGTCCACAGAGGCACAGCCCTTGCAGTGTCAACTTCCCACAAGGGGAGGTGAAGAGCACCCCCAGCAACACACACAAACACACACACCACTCCTGGTGGTGGGAGGGGAACAAGAGAAAGCAAGGAGGGATGGAGGAAAAGGTAAAATGAAAAGGACAAACCCTAATGTCCCCAGTGATTCTACGGCACAAAATCCCAGGTGGGCTATAAAATTCTGCCACCTTGAACTAGTGTTTTCCATGCCTAGAATTCAGCTGGCACCAGATGGATCAGACTGCAGACTGAGCAGGTTAAAAACCTCTCCAAGGTTCTTACCTTCTCAACAGGCACGTCTGTTTTCTAGTAAAATCAATAAAAGGAGAAACTCGAAAGAGGTTCCTCCTCGCACTCACATACTTGAACCCTAATACTCTCTGAGTCCTAAAAAGGGAGACCTCGAGAAGGAGACTTGCTAAAGCAAAGCCAAAGGGGTCTCTGAGGTTTCCCTGGTCCTGCGCTCCTGTCCTGCCTGGCTGATGTCAGCATCTCTCTCTCAGGTAACCACCTCCCTAACACCTTTGACCCATAGGCTGAGGTCCAGGATAAGGCCTTTGTGATATCACTGCCACACCCAACCAAACCCTAAGGTGCTAATGTCCTGCTACTGGCCTGACACTTTGAAGGTTTGAGCTACTCTCTGTGGATCACCCCACTCAATGCATCCTCATTCTAGGAAGCAAGCGGGCTAGACAGTAAAACATCAGAGGCTGCTCCCAATGCTACACTCAGTGTTTCCAAAATTAGTAGACTTTATGGTCAGAAGAGACCTTTAGAGCATCTAATCTAACCCGCTGCATATCATAGGCTTACTGTATAGTACAATAGTTACTCTTTGGGCACACACATTCCAGAAAGGCATCTAGTCTTCATTCAATGACATCAAGAGATGGAGAATCCACCACTTTCCCTTTTAGTGAGTGCCAGGGGGCTCCATTTCCCCTTCCACTAGCTCGCCATTTACAGGGAGACAGAGCAGTACCTGCAGCAGGGAGCGGGAGTTGCTGAAGGCCTCAGAGGCGCAGCCCCTGCAGTGTCTCAGGCACCTGGCGCAAGTGGCGGATGATGCGGGTGCATCACTTTGGCCGTGACGTCCTCCTCCTGCAAGGGAACGAGAACCTGTCAGAGACTCAAACGCCCCGAGGAATCAGGGGGAACTAAGGGAACCTGGAACCAGCAGTATTTAAACTGACTACCTGCCCACCACTGAGGGATGAATTCACCTGCTGAACCCCAGAATGGAGTCTTCTTGTCCTTTCTAGTATCCTCCAGTGCCAACCCCCCTCCTTGTAGGATTAGCTCCTGCTACCTCCCCCTCAGTGTTCTTCACAGCTGTTCCACCTCCAAACCAAACCTCAAGTTATCAGAACCCTCTTCTGCACCCCCAACCAGGTTGGGCATCGAGGCGGCTCTAGCGGGGGGGCAGGAGGGATTCTGCCAGAAGTGAAGTGGGTTGAGGGGAGGTTGAGATCTTGCCCCAAGTCATCCCAGACACTAATGCTAAGCCACAGGATGGCAGCATCTAGTGTCAGTGGAGTCCAAGCACTATTTCAACCATACAGTTTTGGATGAACTCCCCACAAGGGGAGGTGAAGAGCACCCCCAGCAACACACACACAAACACACACACACACACACCACTCCTGGTGGTGAAAGGGGAACAGGAGAAAGGACAAAAGAAGTAAGAGATGAAGAGAAAGGAAGGAGGGATGGAGGAAAAGGTAAAACGAAAAGGACAAACCCTAATGTCCCCAGTGATTCTACGGGACAAAATCCCAGGGAGGGAATAAAATTCTGCCATCTTAAACTACTGTTTTCCATGCCTAGAATTCAGCTGGCACCAGATGGATCAGACTGAGCAGGTTCCAAAACCTCTTGGAGGCTCTTACCTTCTAAATAGGGACGTCTGTTTTCTAGCAAAATCCGTCAAAAGGAAAGGAGAAAACTCGAAAGAGGCTCCTGCTCACACTCACATACGTCAACCCTAACACTCTCTCAGTCCTCAAAGAGAGACCTCGAGAAGGAGACTTGCTGAAGCAAAGCCACAGGGGTCTCTGAGGTTTCCCTGGCCCTGTGCTCCTGTCCTGCCAGGCTGATGTCAGCATCTCTCTCGGAGGTCACCACCTCCCTAACACCTTTGACCAATAGGCTGACGTCCTGCAAAAGGCCTTTGTGATAACACTGCCACACCCACCCTTCCCCGGAAGTGCTAATGTCCTGTTGCTGGGCTGACACTTTGAAGGTTTCAGCTACTCTCTGTGGATCACCCCACTCAATACCTGTTCATTCTAGGAAGCAAGCCGGCTAGACGGTAAAACATCAGAGGCTGCTCCCAATGCTACACTCAGTGTTTCCAAAATTAGGGGACTTTATGGCCAGAAGAGACCTTTAGAGCATCTCATCTAAGCCCCTGCATATCATAGGCCTCCTGTATAGTACAATAGTTACTTTTTGGGCACACACATTGCAGAAAGGCATCTAGTCTTCCTTCAATGACATCAAGAGATGGAGAATCCACCACTTTCCCTTTTAGTGAGTGCCAGGGGGCTCCATTTCCCCTTCCACTAGCTCCCCATTTACAGTGAGCCAGAGCAGTACCTGCAGCAGGGAGCGGGAGTTGCTGATGGCCTCAGAGGCACAGCCCCTGCAGTGTCTCAGGAATCTGGCGCAAGTGCCGGATGATGCGGAGCTGGTGCATCACTTTTGGCCGTGACGTCCTCCTGCTACAAGGGAATGAGAACCTGTCAGAGACTCAAACGCCCCGAGGAATCAGCGGGAATTAAGGGCACCTGGAACCAGCACTACTTCCACCCATCACCTGCCCACCACTGAGGGATAAATTCACCTCCTGAACCCCAGAATGGAGTCTTCTTGTCCTTTCTAGTAACCTCCAGTGCCAACCCCCCTCCTTGAAGGATGAGCTCCTGCTATCTCCCCCTCAGTGCCCTTGACAGCTGTTCCACCTCCAAACCACAGCTCAAGTTATTAGTACCTTTGGACACAGACTGGCTAACCTAGTGAGGAGGGCTTTAAACTAGGTTCGACGGGGACAGGTGAGCAAAGCCCACAGGTAAGTGGGGAACATGGAGACCGGGGAGATGGGTCAAAAACGAGAGGGAGTGTGGGCTATATTGTCAGAGGGAAAGGAGGGTCAGGACAAAACTGGGAGAAAAGATCAAACCAGTATCTTAGAGCAAGTAATTAAGGAAATCATCTGCAAACACTTGGAAGGTGGTAAGGTGATAGGGAACAGCCAGCATGGATTTGTGAAGAACAAATCATGTCAAACCAATCTGATAGCTTTCTTTGATAGGATAACGAGCCTTGTGGATAAGGGTGAGGCTGTGGATGTGGTATACCTAGACTTTAGTAAGGCATTTGATACGGTCTCGCATGATATTCTTATTGATAAACTAGGCAAATACAATTTAGATGGGGCTACTATAAGGTGGGTGCATAACTGGCTGGATAACCGTACTCAGAGAGTTGTTATTAATAGTTCCCAATCCTGCTGGAAAGCCATAACGAGTGGGGTATCGCAGGGGTCTGTTTTGGGACCGGCGCTGTTCAATATCTTCATCAACGACTTAGATATTGGCATAGAAAGTACGCTTATTAAGTTTGCGGATGATACCAAACTGGGAGGGATAGCAACTGCTTTGGAGGACAGGGTGACAGATAATTCAAAATGATCTGGACAAATTGGAGAAATGGTCTGAGTTAAACAGGATGAAGTTTAACAAAGACAAATGCAAAGTGCTCCACTTAGGAAGGAACAATCAGTTTCACACATACAGAATGGGAAGAGACTGTCTAGGAAGGAGTACGACAGAAAGGGATCTAGGGGTTATAGTGGACCACAAGCTAAATATGAGTCAACAGTGTGATGCTGTTGCAAAAAAAGCAAACCTGATTCTGGGATGTATTAACAGGTGTGTTGTGAGCAAGACACGAGAAGTCATTCTTCCGCTCTACTCTGCTCTGGTTAGGCCTCAGCTGGAGTATTGTGTCCAGTTCTGGGCACCGCATTTTAAAAAAGATGTGGAGAAATTGGAAAGTGTCCAGAGAAGAGCAACAAGAATGATTAAAGGTCTTGAGAACATGACCTATGAAGGAAGGCTGAAAGAATTGGCTTTGTTTAGTTTGGAAAAGAGAAGACTGAGAGGAGACATGATAGCAGTTTTCAGGTATTTAAAAGGGTGTCATAAGGAGGAGGGAGAAAACTTGTTCACCTTAGCCTCTAAGGATAGAACCAGAAGCAATGGGTTTAAAGTGCAGCAAGGGAGGTCTAGGTTGGACATTAGGAAAAAGTTCCTAACTGTCAGGGTGGTTAAACACTGGAATAAATTGCCGAGGGAGGTTGTGGAATCTCCATCTCTTGAGATATTTAAGAGTAGGTTAAGATAAATGTCTATCAGGGATGGTATTTGGTCTCATAGACTCATAGACTTTAAGGTCAGAAGGGACCATTATGATCATCTGGTCTGACCCCCTGCATGCTGCAGGCCACAAGACCCTTCCCTGGACTGTGCCGTTGAAGTCCCCAATCCTGTGTTTTAGTGACTTCAATCGGCAGGGACCCTCCTGCTAGTGATCCCTGCCCCATGCTGCGGAGGAAGGCGAAAAACCTCCAGCGGCTCAGCCAATCTACCCTGGAGGAAAATTCCTTCCCGACCCCAAATATGGCGATCAGTAATACCCCGAGCATGTAGGCAAGAGTCTCTAGCCTGACCCTTGTTTGCCATTATGCTATTTACGTACCATTGCTTGGTTTTCCTCGGCTACTATGTTTTACCATTAAACCATTCCCTCCATAAACTTATCCAACTTAATCTTAAAACCAGACAGGTCCGTTGCCCCCACCGTTTCCCTCGGAAGGCCGTTCCCTCTGACGGTCAGAAACCTTCGTCTGATTTCAAGCCTGAACTTCCCCACGGCCAGTTTATATCCATTGGTTCTCGTGTCCACATTAGTACTCAGCTGAAATAATTCCTCTCCCTCCCTTGTATTTATCCCTCTGATATATTTAAAGATAGCAATCATATCCCCCCTCAGCCTTCGTTTTGTCAGACTAAACAACCCGAGCTCCTCTAATCTCTTTTCATACGACAGGTTTTCTAGCAGGGGGGGCAGGAGGGATTCTAGCAGCAGTGAAGTGGGTTGCGGGGAAGTTGAGATCTTGCCCCAAGTCATCCCAGACACTAATGCTAAGATACAGGATGGCAGCATCTAGTGTCAGTGGAGTCCAAACACTATTTCAACCCCACAGTTTTCGATGAACTTCCCACAAGGGGAGGTGATGAGCACCCCCAGCAACACACACGCACACACCACTCCTGGTGGTGGGAGGGGAACAGGAGAAAGGACAAAAGAAGTAAGAGATGAAGAGAAAGGAAGGAGGGATGGAGGAAAAGGTAAAACAAAAAGGACAAACCCTAATGTCCCCAGTGATTCTACGGCACAAAATCCAAGGGATGGAATAAAATTCTGCCATCTTAAACTACTGTTTTCCATGCCTAGAATTCAGCTGGCACCACGTGGATCAGACTGAGCAGCTGCCAAAACCTCTTGGAGGCTCTTACCTTCTAAACAGGGACGTCTGTTTTCTAGTAAAATCAGTAAAAGGAAAGGAGAAAACTCGAAAGAGGCTCCTGCACGCACTCACGTACGTGAACCCTAATACTCTCTCAGTCCTCAAAGAAAGACCCCGAGAAGGAGACTTGCTGAAGCAAAGCCACAGGGTCTCTGAGGTTTCCCTGGCCCTGTGCTCCTGTCCTGCCAGGCTGATGTCAGCATCTCTCTCTGAGGTCACCACCTCCCTAACACATTTGACCAATAAGCTGACATCCTGCAAAAGGCCTTTGTGATGTCACTGCCACACCCAACCAAACCCTGAAGTGCTAATGTCCTGCTGCTGGCCTGACACTTTGAAGCTTTGAGGTTGTCATAACTATAAAGGGAAGGGTAACAGCTGTCCTGTGTACAGTACTATAAAATCCTCCTGGCCAGAGACTCCAAAATCCTTTTCCCTCTAAAGGGTTAAGAAGCTCAGGTAACCTGGCTGGCATCTGACCTAAAGGACCAATAAGGGGACAAGATACTTTCAAATCTTGGGGAGGGGAAGGCTTTTGTTTGTGTTCTTTGTTTGTGTGGGTGTTCGCCCTCGGGACTGAGAGGGACCAGACATCAATCCAGGTTCTCCACATCTTTCTAAACAAGTCTCTCCTATTTCAAACAAGGCGTGTTAGTTTTCCTTTGTTTTCTCAACTTGTAAATGTACCTTTTACTAGAGTGTTTATCTTTGTTTGCTGTACTTTGAACCTAAGACTAGAGGGGAGTCCTCTGAGCTCTTTAAGTTTGATTACCCTGTAAGGTTAATTTCCATACTGATTTTACAGAGATGATTTTTACCTTTTTCTTTAATTAAAATCCTTATTTTTAAGAACCTGATTGATTTTTCCTTGTTTTAAGATCCAAGGAGTTTGGATCTTGATTCACCAGGAGTTGGTGGGAGGAAGGAGGGGAATGGTTAATTTCTCCTTCTTTTAGATCCAAGGGGGTTGGATCTGTATTCACCAGAAGTTGGTGGGAGGAAGGAGGGGGGACGGTTTATTTCTCCTTGTTTTAAGATCCAAGGGGTTTGGATCTGTATTCACCAGGGAATTGCTGAAAGGTTTCTCAAGGCTACCCAGGGGAGGAAATTAGCCTTGGGATGGTGGTTAAGCTTACAAGTTTTCATGCAGGCCCCTACATTTGTACCCTAAACTTCAAAGTGGGGATACAGCCTTGACACAGGTACTCTCTGTGGATCACCCCACTCAATGCGTCTTCATTCTAGGAAGCAAGCCGGCTAGACAGTAAAACATCACAGGCTGCTCCCAATACTACACTCAGTGTTTCCAAAATTTGTAGACTTTATGGCCACAAGAGACCTTTAGAGCATCTCATCTAAGCCCCTGCATATCATAGGCCTCCTGTATAGTACAATAGTTACTTTTTGGGCGCACACATTCCAGAAAGGCATCTAGTCTTCATTCAATGACATCAAGAGATGGAGAATCCACCACTTTCCCTTTTAGTGAGTGCCAGGGGGCTCCATTTCCCCTTCCACTAGCTCGCCATTTACAGGGAGACAGAGCAGTACCTGCAGCAGGGAGCGGGAGTTGCTGAAGGCCTCAGAGGCGCAGCCCCTGCAGTGTCTCAGGCACCTGGCGCAAGTGGCGAATGATGCGGGTGCATCACTTTGGCCGTGACGTCCTCCTCCTGCAAGGGAACGAGAACCTGTCAGAGACTCAAACGCCCCGAGGAATCAGGGGGAATTAAGGGCACCTGGAACCAGCAGTATTTAAACTGACTACCTGCCCACCACTGAGGGATGAATTCACCTCCTGAACCCCAGAATGGAGTCTTCTTGTCCTTTCTAGTAACCTCCAGTGCCAACCCACCACCTTGTAGGGTGAGCTCCTGCTACCTCCCCCTCAGTACCCTTGACAGCTGTTCTACCTCCAAACCAAACCTCAAGTTATCAGAACCCTCTTCTGCACCCCCAACCAGGTTGGGCATCGAGGCGGCTCTAGCGGGGGGGCAGGAGGGATTCTGCCAGAAGTGAAGTGGGTTGAGGGGAGGTTGAGATCTTGCCCCAAGTCATCCCAGACACTAATGCTAAGCCACAGGATGGCAGCATCTAGTGTCAGTGGAGTCCAAGCACTATTTCAACCATACAGTTTTGGATGAACTGCCCACAAGGGGAGGTGAAGAGCACCCCCAGCAACACACACACAAACACACACACACACACACACACACACACCACTCCTGGTGGTGAAAGGGGAACAGGAGAAAGGACAAAAGAAGTAAGAGATGAAGAGAAAGGAAGGGGGGATGGAGGAAAAGGTAAAACTAAAAGGACAAACCCTAATGTCCCCAGTGATTCTACGGGACAAAATCCCAGGGAGGGAATAAAATTCTGCCATCTTAAACTATTGTTTTCCATGCCTAGAATTCAGCTGGCACCAGATGGATCAGACTGAGCAGGTTTCAAAACCTCTTGGAGGCTCTTACCTTCTAAATAGGGACGTCTGTTTTCTAGTAAAATCAGTCAAAGGAAAGGAGAAAACTTGAAAGAGGCTCCTGCTCACACTCACATACGTCAACCCTAACACTCTCTCAGTCCTCAAAGAGAGACCTCGAGAAGGAGACTTGCTGAAGCAAAGCCACAGAGGTCTCTGAGGTTTCCCTGGCCCTGTGCTCCTGTCCTGCCAGGCTGATGTCAGCATCTCTCTCGGAGGTCACCACCTCCCTAACACCTTTCACCAATAGGCTGACGTCCTGCAAAAGGCCTTTGTGATATCGCTGCCACACCCACCCTTCCCCGGAAGTGCTAATGTCCTGCTGCTGGCCTGACACTTTGAAGGTTTCAGCTACTCTCTGTGGATCACCCCACTCAATGCCTGTTCATTCTAGGAAGCAAGCCGGCTAGACGGTAAAACATCAGAGGCTGCTCCCAATGCTACACTCACTGTTTCCAAAATTAGGGGACTTTATGGCCAGAAGAGACCTTTAGAGCATCTCATCTAACCCCTTGCATACCATAGGCTTGCTGTATAGTACAATAGTTACTTTTTGGGCACACACATTCCAGAAAGGCATCTAGTCTTCATTCAATGACATCAAGAGATGGAGAATCCACCACTTTCCCTTTTAGTGAGGGCCAGGGGGCTCCATTTCCCCTTCCACTAGCTCCCCATTTACAGTGAGCCAGAGCAGTACCTGCAGCAGGGAGCGGGAGTTGCTGAAGGCCTCAGAGGAACAGCCCCTGCAGTGTCTCAGGCACCTGGCGCAAGTGCCGGATGATGCGGAGCTGGTGCATCACTTTGGCCGTGACGTCCTCCTGCTGCAAGGGAATGAGAACCTGTCAGAGACTCAAAGGCCCCGAGGAATCAGGGGGAATTAAGGGCACCTGGAACCAGCAGTATTTCCACCCACCACCTGCCCACCGCTGAGGGATGAATTCACCTCCTGAACCCCAGAATGGAGTCTTCTTGTCCTTTCTAGTATCCTCCAGTGCCAACCCCCGTCCTTGTAGGATTAGCTCCTGCTACCTCCCCCTCAGTGTTCTTCACAGCTGTTCCACTTCCAAACCAAACCTCAAGTTATCAGAACCCTCTTCTGCACCCCCAACCAGGTTGGGCATCGAGGCGGCTCTAGCGGGGGGGCAGGAGGGATTCTGCCAGAAGTGAAGTGGGTTGAGGGGAGTTTGAGATCTTGCCCCAAGTCATCCCAGACACTAATGCTAAGCCACAGGATGGCAGCATCTAGTGTCAGTGGAGTCCAAGCACTATTTCAACCATACAGGTTTGGATGAACTCCCCACAAAGGGAGGTGAAGAGCACCCCCAGCAACACACACACACACACACACACACACACACACACACACACACACCACTCCTGGTGGTGGCAGGTGAACAGGAGAAAGGACAAAAGAAGTAAGAGATGAAGAGAAAGGAAGGAGGGATTGAGGAAAAAGGTAAAACGAAAATGACAAACACTAATGTCCCCTGTGATTCTATGGGACAAAATCCCACAGAGGGAATAAAATTCTGCCACCTTAAACTAGTGTTTTCCATGCCTAGAATTCAGCTGGCACCAGATGGATCAGACTGAGCAGGTTCCAAAACCTCTTGGAGGCTCTTACCTTCTAAATAGGGACGTCTGTTTTCTAATAAAATCCGTCAAAGGAAAGGAGAAAACTCCAAAGAGGCTCCTGCTCGCACTCACACATGTGAACACTAATACTCTCTCTGTCCTCAAAGAGAGACCTCGAGAAGGAGACTTGCTGAAGCAATAACAGACACTTGGTGGGATAACTCACATGACTGGAGTACAGTCATGGATGGATATAAACTGTTCAGGAAGGACAGGCAGGGCAGAAAAGGTGGGGGAGTTGCATTGTATGTAAGAGAGGAGTATGAGTGCTCAGAGGTCCGGTATGAAACTGTAGAAAAACCTGAGAGTCTCTGGATAAAGTTGAGAAGTGTGAGCAACAAGGGGGATGTCACGGTTGGAGTCTGGTATAGACCACCAGACCAGGGGGATGAGGTGGACGAGGCTTTCTTCTGGCAACTAGCAGAAGTTGCTAGATCGCAGGCCCTGGTTCTCATGGGAGACTTTAATCACCCTGATATCTGCTAGGAGAGCAATACAGCGGTGCACAGACAATCCAGGAAGTTTTTGGAAAGTGTAGGGCACAATTTCCTGGTGCAAGTGCTGGAGGAACCAACTAGGGGCAGAGCTTTTCTCGACCTGCTGCTCACAAACAGGGAAGAATTAGTAGGGGAAGCAAAAGTGGATGGGAACCTGGGAGGCAGTGACCATGAGATGGTCGAGTTCAGGATCCTGACACAAGGAAGAAAGGAGAGCAGCAGAATACGGACCCTGGACTTCAGAAAAGCAGACTTTGACTCCCTCAGGGAACAGATGGGCAGGATCCCCTGGGAGAATAACATGAAGGGCAAAGGGGTCCAGGAGAGCTGGCTGTATTTTAAAGAATCCTTATTGCGGTTGCAGGAACAAACCATCCCGATGTGTAGAAAGAATAGTAAATATGGCAGGCGACCAGCTTGGCTAAACAGTGAAATCCTTGCTGATCTTAAACGCAAAAAAGAAGCTTACAAGAAGTGGAAGATTGGACAAATGACCAGGGAGGAGTATAAAAATATTGCTCAGGCATGCAGGAGTGAAATCAGGAAGGCCAAATCACACTTGGAGTTGCAGCTAGCAAGAGATGTTAAGAGTAACAAGAAGGGTTTCTTCAGGTATGTTAGCAACAAGAAGAAAGTCAAGGAAAGTGTGGGCCCCTTACTGAATGAGGGAGGCAACCTAGTGACTGAGGATGTGGAAAAAGCTAATGTACTCAATGCTTTTTTTGCCTCTGTCTTCACGAACAAGGTCAGCTCCCAGACTGCTGCACTGGGCAGCACAATATGGGGAGAAGGTGACCAGCCCTCTGTGGAGAAAGAAGTGGTTCGGGACTATTTAGAAAAACTGGACGTGCACAACTCCATGGGGCTGGATGCGCTGCATCCGAGGGTGCTAAAGGACTTGGCGGATGAGATTGCACAGCCATTAGCCATTATTTTTGAAAACTCATGGCGATCGAGGGAGGTCCCGGATGACTGGAAAAAGGCTAATGTAGTGCCCATCTTTAAAAAAGGGAAGGAGGAGGATCCGGGGAACTACAGGCCAGTCAGCCTCACCTCAGTCCCTGGAAAAATCATGGAGCAGGTCCTCAAGGAATCAATGATGAAACACTTAGAGGAGAGGAAAGTGATCAGGAACAGTCAGCATGGATTCACCAAGGGGAAGTCGTGCCTGACTAACCTAATTGCCTTCTATGATGAGATAACTGGCTCTGTGGATGAGGGGAAAGCAGTGGATGTGTTATTCCTTGACTTTAGCAAAGCTTTTGATATGCTCTCCCACAGTATTCTTGCCACCAAGTTAAAGAAGTATGGGCTGGATGAATGGACTGTAAGGTGGATAGAAAGCTGGCTGGATCGTCGGGCTCAACGGGTAGTGATCAATGGCTCCATGTCTAGTTGGCAGCCGGTTTCAAGCGGAGTAGTGCCCCAAGGGTCGGTCCTGGGGCCGGTTTTGTTTAATATCTTTATTAATGATCTGGAGGATGGTACGGACTGCACTCTCAGCAAGTTTGCAGATGACACTAAACTAGGAGGCGTGGTAGATACGCTAGAGGGTAGGGATCGGATACAGAGGGACCTAGACAAATTAGAGGATTGGGCCAAAAAAAACCTGATGAAGTTCAACAAGGACAAGTGCAGAGTCCTGCACTTAGGACGGAAGAATCCCATGCACTGCTACAGACTAGGGACCGAATGGCTAGGTAGCAGTTCTGCAGAAAAGGACCTAGGGGTCACAGTGGACGAGAAGCTGGATATGAGTCAACAGTGTGCTCTTGTTGCCAAGAAGGCTAACGGCATTTTGGGCTGTTTAAGTAGGGGCATTGCCAGCAGATCGAGGAACGTGATCGTTCCCCTTTATTCGACATTGGTGAGGCCTCATCTGGAATACTGTGTCCAGTTTTGGGCCTGTGGAAGCAGAGAAAGAGCTCATAGGAAGGGGATGCAATGCATGACAGTTCGTTAGCAAGAGTTAGGCTAACTGTAACCCTAATAACGCGAGATTTGTAGAAGCGAGGAATGTGTGAGGCGGGTGAGAAAGAACTGTGTAAGAAGTCATTATGACCTGGTATAGATAAGGTGTAGAAGACCTTGTGTAGATAAGGTATAGAAAATATTGTATGTTGGCAAGAGTCAAAACAAGTGAAGAAATGAGATATCAAGATGGCCTATGTATAAACAAAACGCAGCTGTCCCTCGTTATTTCTGTAATGAAAGGTATAAATGCTTGCTGTAATTAGTTACCTGGGAGAGACGTGCTTAGCTCTCTCCCTCTGGGCAATTGTGAGAGTTAATAAAGCATCTGACTTGCTGTACCTAAACAAATAGTGAGAACTCTGTTTTTCTCCGACAGGCCCCACACTACAAGAAGGATGTGGAAAAATTGGAAAGAGTCCAGTGGAGAGCAACAAAAATGATTAGGGGTCTGGAGCACATGACTTATGAGGAGAGGCTGAGGGAACTGGGATTGTTTAGTCTCCAGAAGAGAAGAATGAGGGGGGATTTGATAGCAGCCTTCAACTACGTGAAGGGGGGTTCCAAAGAGGATGGAGCTCGGTTGTTCTCAGTAGTGGCAGATGACAGAACAAGGAGCAATGGTCTCAAGTTGCAGTGGGGGAGGTCCAGGTTGGATATTAGGAAACACTATTTCACTAGGAGGGTGGTGAAGCACTGGAATGCGTTAACTAGGGAGGTGGTGGAGTCTCCTTCCTTGGAGGTTTTTAAGGCCCGGCTTGACAAAGCCCTGGCTGGGATGATTTAGTTGGGAATTGGTCCTGCTTTGAGGACGGGGTTGGAGTAGATGACCTCTTGAGGTCCCTTCCAACCCTGATATTCTATGATTCTATGATTCTATGAAAGTCACAGGGGTCTCTGAGGTTTCCCTGGCCCTAAGCCCCTGTCCTGCCTGGCTGATGTCAGCATCTCTCTCTGAGGTTACCACCTCCCTAACACCTTTGACCAATAGGCTGAGGTCCTGAAAAGGCCTTTGTGATGTCACTGCCACACCCACCCATCCCCGGAAGTGCTAATGTCCTGCTGCTGGCCTGACACTTTGAAGGTTTGAGCTACTCTGTGTGGATCACCCCACTCAATGCGTCTTCATTCTAGGAAGCAAGCCGGCTAGACAGTAAAACATCAGAGGCTGCTCCCAATACTACACTCAGTGTTTCCAAAATTTGTAGACTTTATGGCCACAAGAGACCTTTAGAGCATCTCATCTAAGCCCCTGCATATCATAGGCCTCCTGTATAGTACAGTAGTTACTTTTTGGGCACACACATTCCAGAAAGGCATCTAGTCTTCATTCAATGACATCAAGAGATGGAGAATCCACCACTTTCCCTTTTAGTGAGTACCAGGGGGCTCCATTTCCCCTTCCACTAGTTCCCCATTTACAGTGAGACAGAGCAGTACCTGCAGCAGGGAGCGGGAGTTGCTGATGGCCTCAGAGGCACAGCCCCTGCAGTGTCTCAGGAATCTGGCGCAAGTGCCGGATGATGCGGAGCTGGTGCATCACTTTTGGCCGTGACGTCCTCCTGCTGCAAGGGAACGAGAACCTGTCAGAGACTCAAACGCCCCGAGGAATCTGGAGGAATTAAGGGCACCTGGAACCAGCAGTATTTCCACCCAGCACCTGCCGACCACTGAGGGATAAATTCACCTCCTGAACCCCAGAATGGAGTCTTCTTGTCCTTTCTAGTAACCTCCAGTGCCAACCCCCCTCCTTGAAGGATGAGCTCCTGCTATCTCCCCCTCAGTGCCCTTGACAGCTGTTCCACCTCCAAACCACAGCTCAAGTTATTAGTACCTTTGGACACAGACTGGCTAACCTAGTGAGGAGGGCTTTAAACTAGGTTCGACGGGGACAGGTGAGCAAAGCCCACAGGTAAGTGGGGAACATGGAGACCGGGGAGATGGGTCAAAAACGAGAGGGAGTGTGGGCTATATTGTCAGAGAGAAAGGAGGGTCAGGACAAAACTGGGAGGAAAGATCAAACCAGTATCTTAGATGCCTATATACAAATGCGAGAAGTATGGGGAATAAGCAGGAAGAACTGGAAGTGCTAATAAATAAATACAACTATGACATTGTTGGCATCACTGTAACTTGGTGGGATAATACACGTGATTGGAATGTTGGTGTGGATGGGTACACCTTGCTCAGGAAGGATAGACAGGGGAAAAAGGGAGGAGGTGTTGCCTTGTATATTAAAAATGTACACCCTTGGACTGAGGTAGAGATGGACATAGGAGACGTTAAGAGTCTCTGGGTTAGGCTAAAAGGGGTAAAAAACAAGGGAGATGTCATGCTAGGAGTCTACTACAGGCCACCTAACCAGGTGGAAGAGGTGGATGAGGCTTTTTTTAAGCAACTAACAAAATCATCCAAAGCCCAAGATTTGGTGGTGATGGGGGACTTCAACTATCCGGCTATATGTTGGGAAAATAACACAGCGGGGCACAGACTATCCAACAAATTCCTGGACTGCATTGGAGACAACTTTTTATTTCAGAAGGTTGAAAAAGCTACTGGGGGGAAGCTGTTCTAGACTTGATTTTAACAAATAGGGAGGAACTCGTTGAGAATTTGAAAGTAGAAGGCAGCCTGGGTGAAAGTGATCATGAAATCATAGAGTTTGCAATTCTAAGGAAGGGTAGAAGGGAGAACAGCAAAATAGAGACAATGGATTTCAGGAAGGCAGATTTTGGTAAGCTCAGAGAGCTGATAGGTAAGGTCCCATGGGAATCAAGACTGAGGGGAAAAACAACTGAGGAGAGTTGGCAGTTTTTCAAAGGGACACTATTAAGGGCCCAAAAGCAAGCTATTCCGCTGGTTAGGAAAGATAGAAAATGTGGCAAAAGACCACCTTGGCTTAACCATGAGATCTTGCATGATCTAAAAAATAAAAAGGAGTCATATAAAAAATGGAAACTGGGACAGATTACAAAGGATGAATATAGGCAAACAACACAGGAATGCAGGGGCAAGATTAGAAAGGCAAAGGCACAAAATGAGCTCAAACTAGCTACAGGAATAAAGGGAAACAAGAAGACTTTTTATCAATACATTAGAAGCAAGAGGAAGACCAAAGACAGGGTAGGCCCACTGCTTAGTGAAGAGGGAGAAACAGTAACAGGAAACTTGGAAATGGCGGAGATGCTTAATGACTTCTTTGTTTCGGTCTTCACCGAGAAGTCTGAAGGAATGCCTAACATAGTGAATGCTAATGGGAAGGGGGTAGGTTTAGCAGATAAAATAAAAAAAGAACAAGTTAAAAATCACTTAGAAAAGTTAGATGCCTGCAAGTCACCCGGGCCTGATGAAATGCATCCTGGAATACTCAAGGAGCTAATAGAGGAGGTATCTGAGCCTCTAGCTATTATCTTTGGAAAATCATGGGAGACGGGAGAGATTCCAGAAGACTGGAAAAGGGCAAATATAGTGCCCATCTATAAAAAGGGAAATAAAAACAACCCAGGAAACTACAGACCAGTGAGTTTAACTTCTGTGCCAGGGAAGATAACGGAGCAAGTAATTAAGGAAATCATCTGCAAACACTTGGAAGGTGGTAAGGTGATAGGGAACAGCCATCATGGATTTGTGAAGAACAAATCACGTCAAACCAATCTGATAGCTTTCTTTGATAGGATAACGAGCCTTGTGGATAAGGGTGAGGCTGTGGATGTGGTATACCTAGCCTTTAGTAAGGCATTTGATACGGTCTCGCATGATATTCTTATTGATAAACTAGGCAAATACAATTTAGATGGGGCTACTATAAGGTGGGTGCATAACTGGCTGGATAACCGTACTCAGAGAGTTGTTATTAATAGTTCCCAATCCTGCTGGAAAGCCATAACGAGTGGGGTATCGCAGGGGTCTGTTTTGGGACCGGCGCTGTTCAATATCTTCATCAACGACTTAGATATTGGCATAGAAAGTACGCTTATTAAGTTTGCGGATGATACCAAACTGGGAGGGATTGCAACTGCTTTGGAGGACAGGGTCATAATTCAAAATGATCTGGACAAATTGGAGAAATGGTCTGAGTTAAACAGGATGAAGTTTAACAAAGACAAATGCAAAGTGCTCCACTTAGGAAGGAACAATCAGTTTCACACATACAGAATGGGAAGAGACTGTCTAGGAAGGAGTACGGCAGAAAGGGATCTAGGGGTTATAGTGGACCACAAGCTAAATATGAGTCAACAGTGTGATGCTGTTGCAAAAAAAGCAAACCTGATTCTGGGATGTATTAACAGGTCTGTTGTGAGCAAGACACGAGAAGTCATTCTTCCGCTCTACTCTGCTCTGGTTAGGCCTCAGCTGGAGTATTGTGTCCAGTTCTGGGCACCGCATTTTAAAAAAGATGTGGAGAAATTGGAAAGGGTCCAGAGAAGAGCAACAAGAATGATTAAAGGTCTTGAGAACATGACCTATGAAGGAAGGCTGAAAGAATTGGCTTTGTTTAGTTTGGAAAAGAGAAGACTGAGAGGAGACATGATAGCAGTTTTCAGGTATTTAAAAGGGTGTCATAAGGAGGAGGGAGAAAACTTGTTCACCTTAGCCTCTAAGGATAGAACCAGAAGCAATGGGTTTAAACTACAGCAAGGGAGGTCTAGGTTGGACATTAGGAAAAAGTTCCTAACTGTCAGGGTGGTTAAACACTGGAATAAATTGCCGAGGGAGGTTGTGGAATCTCCACCTCTTGAGATATTTAAGAGTAGGTTAGATAAATGTCTATCAGGGATGGTCTAGATGGTATTTGGTCCTGCCATGCGGGCAGGGGACTGGACTCGATGACCTCTCGAGGTCCCTTCCAGTCCGATAATCTATGAATGTATGAAAAAAACACTGTTCTCCACCCCCACCCAGGTTGGCCAGGGAGGCGGCTCTAGCAGGGGGGGCAGGAGGGATTCTGGCAGCAGTGAAGTGGGTTGCGGGGAACTTGAGATCTTGACCCAAGTCATCCCAGACACTAATGCTAAGCCACAGGATGGCAGCATCTAGTGTTAGTGGAGTCCAAGCACTATTTCAACCACACAGGTTTGGATGAACTCCCCACAAAGGGAGGTGAAGATCACCCCCAGCAACACACAAACACACACACACACAAACCACTCCCGGTGGTGGGAGGGGAACAGGAGAAAGGACAAAAGAAGTAAGAGATGAAGAGAAAGGAAGGAGGGAGGGAGGAAAAGGTAAAACGAAAAGGACAAACACTAATGTCCCCAGTGATTCTACGGGACAAAATCACAGGGAGGGAATAAAATTCTGCCACCTTGAACTAGTGTTTTCCATGCTTAGAATTCAGCTGGCACCAGGTGGATCAGACTGAACAGGATACAAACCTCTCCGAGGCACTTACTTTCCTCAAAGAGAGACCTCAAGGAGGAGACTTGCTGAAGCAAAGCCAGAGGGGTCTCTGAGGTTTCCCTGGCCCTCATGTCAGCATCTCTCTCTGATGTCAGCATCTCTCTCTGAGGTCACCACCTCCCTAACACATTTGACCAATAAGCTGACGTCCTGCAAAAGGCCTTTGTGATGTCACTGCCACACCCAACCAAACCCTGAAGTGCTAATGTCCTCCTGCTGGCCTGACACTTTGAAGGTTTGAGCTACTCTGTGTGAATCACCCCACTCAATGGGTCTTCATTCTAGGAAGCAAGCCGGCTAGACAATAAAACATCAGAGGCTGCTCCCAATGCTACACTCCGTGTTTCCAAAATTACTACACTTTATGGCCAGAAGATACCTTTTGAGCATCTAATCTAAGCCCCTGCATATCATGGGCTTCCTGTATAGTCCAATAGTTACTTTTTGGGTACAAACATTCCAGAAAGGTATCTAGTCTAAATTAAATGACATTAAGAGATGGAGAATCCATCACTTTCCCTTTTAGTGAGTGCCAGGGGGATCCATTTCCCCTTCCACTAGCTCCCCATTTACAGTGAGCCAGAGCAGTACCTGCAGCAGGGAGCGGGAGTTCCTGAAGGCCTCAGAGGCGCAGCCCCTGCAGTGTCTCAGGTACGTGGCGTAAGTGCAGGATGATGCGGAGCTGGTGCATCATTTTGGCCGTGACGTCCTCCTGCTGCAAGGGAATGAGAACCTGTCAGAGACTCAAACGCCCCGAGGAATCAGGGGGAATTAAGGGAACCTGGAACCAGCAGTAATTCCACCCAGCACCTGCCCATCAATGAGAGATGAATTCACCTCCTGAACCCCAAAATGGAGTCTTCTTGTCCTTTCTAGAAACCTCCAGAGCCAACCCCCCTCCTTGTAGGGTGAGCTCCTGCTACCTCCTGCTCAGTGCCCTTCACAGATATTCCACCTCCAAACCACAGCTCAAGTCATCAGAACCCTCTTCTCCACCCCGACACAGGTTGGGCTGGGAGGCGGCTCTAACAGGGTGTGCAGGAGGGATTCTGACAGCAGTGAAGTGGGTTGCAGGGAGGTTGAGATCTTGACCCAAGTCATCCCAGACACTAATGCTAAGTTACACAATGGCAGCATCTACTGTCAGTGGGGTCCAAGCACTATTTCAACCCCACAGTTTTGGATCAACTCCCCACAAGGGGAGGAGAAGAGAACCATCAGCACCACACACACACACACATACACACACACACCACTCCTGGTGGTGTGAGGGGAACAAGAGAAAGGACAAAAGAAGTAAGAGATGAAGAGAAAGGAAGGAGGGATGGAGGAAAAGGGAAAAGGAAAAGGACAAACCCTAATGTCCCCATGTCGGACATCAGGAATGGTAACATACATAAGCCAGTATGTGAACACTTCAATCTCCCTGGTCATTCTATTACAGATTTAAAAGTCACTATCATTGAACAAAAAAAACTTCAGAAACAGACTTCAAAGAGAAACAGCAGAACTAAAATTCATTTGCAAATTCAACACCATTAATCTGGGCTTGAATAGGGACTGGGAGTGGCTGGCTCACTACAGAAGCAGCTTTTCCTCTCCTGGAATTGACACCTCCTCATCTATTATTGGGAGTGGACTACATCCACCCTGATTTTTGAATTGGCCCTGTCAACACTGGTTCTCCACTTGTGAAGTAACTCCCTGCTCTCCATGTGTCAGTATATAATGCCTGCATCTGTAACTTTCACTCTATGCATCCGAAGAAGTGAGGTTTTTACTCACGAAAGCTTATGCCCAAATAAATCTGTTAGTCTTTAAGGTGCCACCAGACTCCTTGTTGTTTTTGTAGATACAGACTAACATGGCTACCCCCTGATACTTGACACCATGCAAGGCACTAAATTTAGCCGTATGGAGTGGAAATCCATCAACCCCAACAAAAAACTTGCACAGATACAGACAGACATCATCTTCCTCTCCAAATGCAAACAGATGGACATCATACCAAAAGGACTGAAGGTAAAAAATCCATTGCAATCAACATACTACACTGAGTATGGTGAGAGATTGTGCCACACACTCTCTCAAAGAAACTGAGGAACCACCTGATCAGCATCCTGTACAGCAGACAGGAGAAGATCAAGAATGAGCTCTCAGAACTGGAGACTCTCATACAATACCAGCCTTCTACACAAACTTCCACGTGGCTGGACTTTACAAAAATGAGACAAGCCATTTACAATGCACACTTCACTTCTCTACAGAGGAAAAAGGACTGTAAGTTATCTAAACTAATACCTGCCACTAGGGGCTATAACAATGGTACCCTCAACTCATCTAACAACATTGTCAATCTTTCCAACCACACGCTTAGCCCAGCAGAAGAGTCTGTCCTATCTCGGGGACTCTCTTTCTGTCCCACCGTCCCCACGAACATGATACAGTTCTGCGGTGATCTGGAAGCCTACTTTCCTCGTCTCCGACTCAAGGAATATTTTCAACGCACCACTGAACAGTGCACTGACCCACAGGAACCCTCCTACCAACACTACAAAAAGAAGAATTCTGCGTGGACTCCTCCTGACGGTCGAAATGACAGACTGGACCTCTACATAGAGTGTTTCCGCAGACGTGCACAGGCTGAAATTGTGGACAAACAACATCACTTGTCCCATAACCTCAGCCGTACAGAACGCAATGCCATCCACAGCCTCAGAAACAACTCTGACATTATCATCAAAGGGGCTGACAAAGGAGGTGCTGTAGTCATAATGAACAGGTCAGATTATGAACAGGAGGCTGCCAGGCAACTCTCCAAGACCACATTCTACAGGCCACTATCCTCTGATCCCACTGAGGAATACCAAAAGAAACTACACCATCTGCTCAAGAAACTCCCAGCTACAGTACGGGAACAAATCTACATGGACACACCCCCAGAACCCCGACCAGGGGTATTCTATCTGCTACCCAAGATCCATAAACCCGGAAACCCTGGACGCCCCATCATCTCAGGCATTGGCACTCTGACGGCAGGATTATCTGGCTATTTGGCCTCTCTCCTCAGGCCCTATGCTACCAGCACTCCCAGCTATCTTCGAGACACCACCAACTTCCTGAGGAAACTACAATGCATTGATGTTCTTCCTGGAAACACCATCCTGGCCACCATGCATGTAGAAGCACTTTATACCAATATTCTACATGAGGATGGACTACAAGCTGTCAGGAACAGTATCCCTGATGAGGCCACAGCAAGCCTGGTGGCTGAGCTTTGTGACTTTGTCCTCACCCACAACCACTTCAGATTTGGGGACAACTTATACCTTCAAGTCAGTGGCACTGCTATGGGTACTCGCATGGCCCCACAGTATGCCAACATTTTTATGGCTGACTTAGAACAACGCTTCCTCAGCTCTCGTCCCCAGTGCCCCTCCTCTACTTGCGCTACATTGACGACATCTTCATCATATGGACCCACGGAAAAGAGGCCCTTGAAGAATTCCACCTGGACTTCAACAATTTCCACCCCACCATCAACCTCAGCCTGGACCAGTCCACACAAGAGATCCACTTCCTGGACACTACAGTACAAATAAGTGATGGTCACATAAACACCACCCTATACCGGAAACCTACTGACCGCTATACGTACCTACATGCCTCCGGCTTCCATCCAAGACACATCACACGATCCATTGTCTACAGCCAAGCCCTAAGATACAACCGAATTTGCTCCAACCCCTCAGACAGAGACAAACACCTACAAGATCTTTATCAAGCATTCGTAAAACTACAATACCCACCTGGGGAAGTGAGGAAACAAATTGACAGAGCAAGACGGGTACCCAGAAATCACCTACTACAGGACAGGCCCAACAAGGACAATAACAGAACACCACTGGCCATCACATACAGCCCCCAGCTAAAACCTCTCCAGCGCATTATCCACGATCTACAACCTATCCTGGAAAATGATCCCTCACTCTCACAGACCTTGGGAGGCAGGCCAGTCCTCGCTTACAGACAACCCCCCAACCTGAAGCAAATACTCACCAGCAACTACACACCACACCACAGAAACACCAACCCAGGAACCTATCCCCGTAGCAAACCTCGTTGCCTACTCTGTCCCCATATCTACTCTGGCAACAGCATCAGAGGACCCAACCACATCAGCCACACCATCAGGGACTCATTCACCTGCACATCCACTAATGTCATATATGCCATCATGTGCCAGCAATGCCCCTCTCCCATGTACATTGGCCAAACCGGACAGTTCCTCCGCAAAAGAATAAATGGACACAAATCGGACATCAGGAGTGGTAACATACATAAGCCAGTAAGTGAACACTTCAATCTCCCTGGTCATTCTATTACAGATTTAAAAGTCACTATCATTGAACAAAAAAACTTCAGAAACAGACTTCAAAGAGAAGTCTAGTAACCTCCAGTGCCAACCCCACTCCTTGTAGGGTGAGCTCCTGCTACCTCCAGCTCAGTGCCCTTGACAGCTGTTCCACCACCAAACCACAGCTCAAGTTATCAGAACCCTCTTCTCCACCCCCACCCAGGTTGGCCAGGGAGGCGGCTCTAGCAGGGGTGGCAGGAGGGATTCTGCCAGCAGTGAAGTGGGTTCCGGGGAGGTTGAGATCTTGCCCCAAGTCATCCCAGACACCAATGCTAATCCACACGATGGCAGCATCTAGTGTCAGTGGAGTCCAAGCACTATTTCAACCATACAGTTTTGGATGAACTCCCCACAAGGGGAGGTGAAGAGCACCCCCAGCAACACACACACAAACACACACACACACACACACACCACTCCTGGTGGTGAAAGGGGAACAGGAGAAAGGACAAAAGAAGTAAGATATGAAGAGAAAGGAAGGGGGGATGGAGGAAAAGGTAAAACGAAAATGAGAAACACTAATGTCCCCTGTGATTCTACGGGACAAAATCCCACAGAGGGAATAAAATTCTGCCACCTTAAACTAGTGTTTTCCATGCCTAGAATTCAGCTGGCACCAGATGGACCTGACTGAGCAGCTTCCAAAACCTCTTGGAGGCTCTTACCTTCTAAATAGGGACGTCTGTTTTCTAGTAAAATCCGTCAAAGGAAAGGAGAAAACTCCAAAGAGGCTCCTGCTCGCACTCACACATGTGAACACTAATACTCTCTCAGTCCTCAAAGAGAGACCTCGAGAAGGAGACTTGCTGAAGCAATAACAGACACTTGGTGGGATAACTCACATGACTGGAGTACTGTCATGGATGGATATAAACTGTTCAGGAAGGACAGGCAGGGCAGAAAAGGTGGGGGAGTTGCATTGTATGTAAGAGAGGAGTATGAGTGCTCAGAGGTCCGGTATGAAACTGTAGAAAAACCTGAGAGTCTCTGGATAAAGTTGAGAAGTGTGAACAACAAGGGGGATGTCACGGTTGGAGTCTGGTATAGACCACCAGACCAGGGGGATGAGGTGGACGAGGCTTTCTTCTGGCAACTAGCAGAAGTTGGTAGATCGCAGGCCCTGGTTCTCATGGGAGACTTTAATCACCCTGATATCTGCTAGGAGAGCAATACAGCGGTGCACAGACAATCCAGGAAGTTTTTGGAACGTGTAGGGCACAATTTCCTGGTGCAAGTGCTGGAGGAACCAACTAGGGGAAGAGCTTTTCTTGACCTGCTGCTCACAAACAGGGAAGAATTAGTAGGGGAAGCAAAAGTGGATGGGAACCTGGGAGGCAGTGACCATGAGATGGTCGAGTTCAGGATCCTGACACAAGGAAGAAAGGAGAGCAGCAGAATACGGACCCTGGACTTCAGAAAAGCAGACTTTGACTCCCTCAGGGAACAGATGGGCAGGATCCCCTGGGAGAATAACATGAAGGGCAAAGGGGTCCAGGAGAGCTGGCTGTATTTGAAAGAATCCTTATTGCGGTTGCAGGAACAAACCATCCCGATGTGTAGAAAGAATAGTAAATATGGCAGGCGACCAGCTTGGCTAAACAGTGAAATCCTTGCTGATCTTAAACGCAAAAAAGAAGCTTACAAGAAGTGAAAGATTGGACAAATGACCAGGGAGGAGTATAAAAATATTGCTCAGGCATGCAGGAGTGAAATCAGGAAGGCCAAATCACACTTGGAGTTGCAGCTAGCAAGAGATGTTAAGAGTAACAAGAAGGGTTTCTTCAGGTATGTTAGCAACAAGAAGAAAGTCAAGGAAAGTGTGGGCCCCTTACTGAATGAGGGAGGCAACCTAGTGACCGAGGATGTGGAAAAAGCTAATGTACTCAATGCTTTTTTTGCCTCTGTCTTCACGAACAAGGTCAGCTCCCAGACTGCTGCACTGGGCAGCACAATATGGGGAGAAGGTGACCAGCCCTCTGTGGAGAAAGAAGTGGTTCGGGACTATTTAGAAAAACTGGACGTGACCAACTCCATGGGGCTGGATGCGCTGCATCCGAGGGTGCTAAAGGAGTTGGCGGATGAGATTGCACAGCCATTAGCCGTTATTTTTGAAAACTCATGGCGATCGAGGGAGGTCCCGGATGACTGGAAAAAGGCTAATGTCGTGCCCATCTTTAAAAAAGGGAAGGAGGAGGATCCGGGGAACTACAGGCCAGTCAGCCTCACCTCAGTCCCTGGAAAAATCATGGAGCAGGTCCTCAAGGAATCAATGATGAAACACTTAGAGGAGAGGAAAGTGATCAGGAACAGTCAGCATGGATTCACCAAGGGGAAGTCGTGCCTGACTAACCTAATTGCCTTCTATGATGAGATAACTGGCTCTGTGGATGAGGGGAAAGCAGTGGATGTGTTATTCCTTGACTTTAGCAAAGCTTTTGATACGCTCTCCCACAGTATTCTTGCCACCAAGTTAAAGAAGTATGGGCTGGATGAATGGACTGTAAGGTGGATAGAAAGCTGGCTGGATCGTCGGGCTCAACGGGTAGTGATCAATGGCTCCATGTCTAGTCGGCAGCCGGTTTCAAGCGGAGTAGTGCCCCAAGGGTCGGTCCTGGGGCCGGTTTTGTTTAATATCTTTATTAATGATCTGGAGGATGGTGTGGACTGCACTCTCAGCAAGTTTGCAGATGACACTAAACTAGGAGGCGTGGTAGATACGCTAGAGGGTAGGGATCGGATACAGAGGGACCTAGACAAATTAGAGGATTGGGCAAAAAAAAACCTGATGAAGTTCAACAAGGACAAGTGCAGAGTCCTGCACTTAGGACGGAAGAATCCCATGCACTGCTACAGACTAGGGACCGAATGGCTAGGTAGCAGTTCTGCAGAAAAGGACCTAGGGGTCACAGTGGACGAGAAGCTGGATATGAGTCAACAGTGTGCTCTTGTTGCCAAGAAGGCTAACGGCATTTTGGGCTGTATAAGTAGGGGCATTGCCAGCAGATCGAGGAACGTGATCGTTCCCCTTTATTCGACATTGGTGAGGCCTCATCTAGAATACTGTGTCCAGTTTTGGGCCTGTGGAAGCAGAGAAAGAGCTGACAGGAAGGGGATGCAATGAATGACAGTTCGTTAGCAAGAGTTAGGCTAACTGTAACCCTAATAACGCGAGATTTGTAGAAGCGAGGAATGTGTGAGGTGGGTGAGAAAGAACCATGGGCCCCTGTCCTGCCTCGCTGATGGCAGCATCTCTCTCTGAGGTTACCACCTCCCTAACACCTTTGACCAATATGCTGAGGTCCTGCAAAAGACCTTTGTGATATCACTGCCACCAATCAAACCCTTAAGTGCTAGTGTCCTGCTGCTGGCCTGACACTATGAAGGTTTGAGCTACTCTCTGTGGATCACCCCACTCAATGCATCCTCATTCTAGGAAGCAAGCGGGCTAGACAGTAAAACATCAGAGGCTGCTCCCAATGCTACACTCAGTGTTTCCAAAATTAGTAGACTTTATGGTCAGAAGAGACCTTTAGAGCATCTAATCTAAGCCCCTGCATATCATAGGCTTCCTGTATAGTACAATAGTTACTCTTTGGGCACACACATTCCAGAAAGGCATCTAGTCTTCATTCAATGACATCAAGAGATGGAGAATCCACCACTTTCCCTTTTAGTGAGTGCCAGGGGGCTCCATTTCCCCTTCCACTAGCTCGCCATTTACAGTGAGCCAGAGCAGTACCTGCAGCAGGGAGTGGGAGTTGCTGATGTCCACAGAGGCACAGCCCTTGCAGTGTCAACTTCCCACAAGGGGAGGTGAAGAGCACCCCCAGCAACACACACAAACACACACACCACTCCTGGTGGTGGGAGGGGAACAAGAGAAAGCAAGGAGGGATGGAGGAAAAGGTAAAATGAAAAGGACAAACCCTAATGTCCCCAGTGATTCTACGGCACAAAATCCCAGGTGGGCTATAAAATTCTGCCACCTTGAACTAGTGTTTTCCATGCCTAGAATTCAGCTGGCAACAGATGGATCAGACTGCAGACTGAGCAGGTTAAAAACCTCTCCAAGGTACTTACCTTCTCAACAGGCACGTCTGTTTTCTAGTAAAATCAATAAAAGGAGAAACTCGAAAGAGGTTCCTCCTCGCACTCACATACTTGAACCCTAATACTCTCTGAGTCCTAAAAAGGGAGACCTCGAGAAGGAGACTTGCTAAAGCAAAGCCAAAGGGGTCTCTGAGGTTTCCCTGGTCCTGCGCTCCTGTCCTGCCTGGCTGATGTCACCATCTCTCTCTCAGGTAACCACCTCCCTAACACCTTTGACCCATAGGCTGAGGTCCAGGATAAGGCCTTTGTGATATCACTGCCACACCCAACCAAACCCTAAGGTGCTAATGTCCTGCTACTGGCCTGACACTTTGAAGGTTTGAACTACTCTCTGTGGATCACCCCACTCAATGCATCCTCATTCTAGGAAGCAAGCGGGCTAGACAGTAAAACATCAGAGGCTGCTCCCAATGCTACACTCAGTGTTTCCAAAATTAGTAGACTTTATGGTCACAAGAGACCTTTAGAGCATCTAATCTAACCCGCTGCATATCATAGGCTTACTGTATAGTACAATAGTTACTCTTTGGGCACACACATTCCAGAAAGGCATCTAGTCTTCATTCAATGACATCAAGAGATGGAGAATCCACCACTTTCCCTTTTAGTGAGTGCCAGGGGGCTCCATTTCCCCTTCCACTAGCTCGCCATTTACAGGGAGACAGAGCAGTACCTGCAGCAGGGAGCGGGAGTTGCTGAAGGCCTCAGAGGCGCAGCCCCTGCAGTGTCTCAGGCACCTGGCGCAAGTGGCGGATGATGCGGGTGCATCACTTTGGCCGTGACGTCCTCCTCCTGCAAGGGAACGAGAACCTGTCAGAGACTCAAACGCCCCGAGGAATCAGGGGGAATTAAGGGAACCTGGAACCAGCAGTATTTAAACTGACTACCTGCCCACCACTGAGGGATGAATTCACCTCCTGAACCCCAGAATGGAGTCTTCTTGTCCTTTCTAGTATCCTCCAGTGCCAACCCCCCTCCTTGTAGGATTAGCTCCTGCTACCTCCCCCTCAGTGTTCTTCACAGCTGTTCCACCTCCAAACCAAACCTCAAGTTATCAGAACCCTCTTCTGCACCCCCAACCAGGTTGGGCATCGAGGCGGCTCTAGCGGGGGGGCAGGAGGGATTCTGCCAGAAGTGAAGTGGGTTGAGGGGAGGTTGAGATCTTGCCCCAAGTCATCCCAGACACTAATGCTAAGCCACAGGATGGCAGCATCTAGTGTCAGTGGAGTCCAAGCACTATTTCAACCATACAGTTTTGGATGAACTCCCCACAAGGGGAGGTGAAGAGCACCCCCAGCAACACACACACAAACACACACACACACACCACTCCTGGTGGTGAAAGGGGAACAGGAGAAAGGACAAAAGAAGTAAGAGATGAAGAGAAAGGAAGGAGGGATGGAGGAAAAGGTAAAACGAAAAGGACAAACCCTAATGTCCCCAGTGATTCTACGGGACAAAATCCCAGGGAGGGAATAAAATTCTGCCATCTCAAACTACTGTTTTCCATGCCTAGAATTCAGCTGGCACCAGATCGATCAGACTGAGCAGGTTCCAAAACCTCTTGGAGGCTCTTACCTTCTAAATAGGGACGTCTGTTTTCTAGTAAAATCCGTCAAAAGGAAAGGAGAAAACTCGAAAGAGGCTCCTGCTCACACTCACATACGTCAACCCTAACACTCTCTCAGTCCTCAAAGAGAGACCTCGAGAAGGAGACTTGCTGAAGCAAAGCCACAGGGGTCTCTGAGGTTTCCCTGGCCCTGTGCTCCTGTCCTGCCAGGCTGATGTCAGCATCTCTCTCGGAGGTCACCACCTCCCTAACACCTTTGACCAATAGGCTGACGTCCTGCAAAAGGCCTTTGTGATAACACTGCCACACCCACCCTTCCCCGGAAGTGCTAATGTCCTGTTGCTGGGCTGACACTTTGAAGGTTTCAGCTACTCTCTGTGGATCACCCCACTCAATGCCTGTTCATTCTAGGAAGCAAGCCGGCTAGACGGTAAAACATCAGAGGCTGCTCCCAATACTACACTCAGTGTTTCCAAAATTAGGGGACTTTATGGCCAGAAGAGACCTTTAGAGCATCTCATCTAAGCCCCTGCATATCATAGGCCTCCTGTATAGTACAATAGTTACTTTTTGGGCACACACATTGCAGAAAGGCATCTAGTCTTCCTTCAATGACATCAAGAGATGGAGAATCCACCACTTTCCCTTTTAGTGAGTGCCAGGGGGCTCCATTTCCCCTTCCACTAGCTCCCCATTTACAGTGAGCCAGAGCAGTACCTGCAGCAGGGAGCGGGAGTTGCTGATGGCCTCAGAGGCACAGCCCCTGCAGTGTCTCAGGAATCTGGCGCAAGTGCCGGATGATGCGGAGCTGGTGCATCACTTTTGGCCGTGACGTCCTCCTGCTGCAAGGGAATGAGAACCTGTCAGAGACTCAAACGCCCCGAGGAATCAGCGGGAATTAAGGGCACCTGGAACCAGCACTACTTCCACCCATCACCTGCCCACCACTGAGGGATAAATTCACCTCCTGAACCCCAGAATGGAGTCTTCTTGTCCTTTCTAGTAACCTCCAGTGCCAACCCCCCTCCTTGAAGGATGAGCTCCTGCTATCTCCCCCTCAGTGCCCTTGACAGCTGTTCCACCTCCAAACCACAGCTCAAGTTATTAGTACCTTTGGACACAGACTGGCTAACCTAGTGAGGAGGGCTTTAAACTAGGTTCGACGGGGACAGGTGAGCAAAGCCCACAGGTAAGTGGGGAACATGGAGACCGGGGAGATGGGTCAAAAACGAGAGGGAGTGTGGGCTATATTGTCAGAGGGAAAGGAGGGTCAGGACAAAACTGGGAGAAAAGATCAAACCAGTATCTTAGAGCAAGTAATTAAGGAAATCATCTGCAAACACTTGGAAGGTGGTAAGGTGATAGGGAACAGCCAGCATGGATTTGTGAAGAACAAATCATGTCAAACCAATCTGATAGCTTTCTTTGATAGGATAACGAGCCTTGTGGATAAGGGTGAGACTGTGGATGTGGTATACCTAGACTTTAGTAAGGCATTTGATACGGTCTCGCATGATATTCTTATTGATAAACTAGGCAAATACAATTTAGATGGGGCTACTATAAGGTGGGTGCATAACTGGCTGGATAACCGTACTCAGAGAGTTGTTATTAATAGTTCCCAATCCTGCTGGAAAGCCATAACGAGTGGGGTATCGCAGGGGTCTGTTTTGGGACCGGCGCTGTTCAATATCTTCATCAACGACTTAGATATTGGCATAGAAAGTACGCTTATTAAGTTTGCGGATGATACCAAACTGGGAGGGATTGCAACTGCTTTGGAGGACAGGGTGACAGATAATTCAAAATGATCTGGACAAATTGGAGAAATGGTCTGAGTTAAACAGGATGAAGTTTAACAAAGACAAATGCAAAGTGCTCCACTTAGGAAGGAACAATCAGTTTCACACATACAGAATGGGAAGAGACTGTCTAGGAAGGAGTACGACAGAAAGGGATCTAGGGGTTATAGTGGACCACAAGCTAAATATGAGTCAACAGTGTGATGCTGTTGCAAAAAAAGCAAACCTGATTCTGGGATGTATTAACAGGTGTGTTGTGAGCAAGACACGAGAAGTCATTCTTCCGCTCTACTCTGCTCTGGTTAGGCCTCAGCTGGAGTATTGTGTCCAGTTCTGGGCACCGCATTTTAAAAAAGATGTGGAGAAATTGGAAAGGGTCCAGAGAAGAGCAACAAGAATGATTAAAGGTCTTGAGAACATGACCTATGAAGGAAGGCTGAAAGAATTGGCTTTGTTTAGTTTGGAAAAGAGAAGACTGAGAGGAGACATGATAGCAGTTTTCAGGTATTTAAAAGGGTGTCATAAGGAGGAGGGAGAAAACTTGTTCACCTTAGCCTCTAAGGATAGAACCAGAAGCAATGGGTTTAAAGTGCAGCAAGGGAGGTCTAGGTTGGACATTAGGAAAAAGTTCCTAACTGTCAGGGTGGTTAAACACTGGAATAAATTGCCGAGGGAGGTTGTGGAATCTCCATCTCTTGAGATATTTAAGAGTAGGTTAGATAAATGTCTATCAGGGATGGTATTTGGTCTCATAGACTCATAGACTTTAAGGTCAGAAGGGACCATTATGATCATCTGGTCTGACCCCCTGCATGCTGCAGGCCACAAGACCCTTCCCTGGACTGTGCCGTTGAAGTCCCCAATCCTGTGTTTTAGTGACTTCAATCGGCAGGGACCCTCCTGCTAGTGATCCCTGCCCCATGCTGCGGAGGAAGGCGAAAAACCTCCAGCGGCTCAGCCAATCTACCCTGGAGGAAAATTCCTTCCCGACCCCAAATATGGCGATCAGTAATACCCCGAGCATGTAGGCAAGAGTCTCTAGCCTGACCCTTGTTTGCCATTATGCTATTTACGTACCATTGCTTGGTTTTCCTCGGCTACTATGTTTTACCATTAAACCATTCCCTCCATAAACTTATCCAACTTAATCTTAAAACCAGACAGGTCCGTTGCCCCCACCGTTTCCCTCGGAAGGCCGTTCCAATATTTCACCCCTCTGACGGTCAGAAACCTTCGTCTGATTTCAAGCCTGAACTTCCCCACGGCCAGTTTATATCCATTGGTTCTCGTGTCCACATTAGTACTCAGCTGAAATAATTCCTCTCCCTCCCTTGTATTTATCCCTCTGATATATTTAAAGATAGCAATCATATCCCCCCTCAGCCTTCGTTTTGTCAGACTAAACAACCCGAGCTCCTCTAATCTCTTTTCATACGACAGGTTTTCTAGCAGGGGGGGCAGGAGGGATTCTAGCAGCAGTGAAGTGGGTTGCGGGGAAGTTGAGATCTTGCCCCAAGTCATCCCAGACACTAATGCTAAGATACAGGATGGCAGCATCTAGTGTCAGTGGAGTCCAAACACTATTTCAACCCCACAGTTTTCGATGAACTTCCCACAAGGGGAGGTGATGAGCACCCCCAGCAACACACACGCACACACCACTCCTGGTGGTGGGAGGGGAACAGGAGAAAGGACAAAAGAAGTAAGAGATGAAGAGAAAGGAAGGAGGGATGGAGGAAAAGGTAAAACAAAAAGGACAAACCCTAATGTCCCCAGTGATTCTACGGCACAAAATCCAAGGGATGGAATAAAATTCTGCCATCTTAAACTACTGTTTTCCATGCCTAGAATTCAGCTGGCACCACGTGGATCAGACTGAGCAGCTGCCAAAACCTCTTGGAGGATCTTACCTTCTAAACAGGGACGTCTGTTTTCTAGTAAAATCAGTAAAAGGAAAGGAGAAAACTCGAAAGAGGCTCCTGCACGCACTCACGTACGTGAACCCTAATACTCTCTCAGTCCTCAAAGAAAGACCTCGAGAAGGAGACTTGCTGAAGCAAAGCCACAGGGTCTCTGAGGTTTCCCTGGCCCTGTGCTCCTGTCCTGCCAGGCTGATGTCAGCATCTCTCTCTGAGGTCACCACCTCCCTAACACATTTGACCAATAAGCTGACATCCTGCAAAAGGCCTTTGTGATGTCACTGCCACACCCAACCAAACCCTGAAGTGCTAATGTCCTGCTGCTGGCCTGACACTTTGAAGGTTTGAGGTTGTCATAACTATAAAGGGAAGGGTAACAGCTGTCCTGTGTACAGTACTATAAAATCCTCCTGGCCAGAGACTCCAAAATCCTTTTCCCTCTAAAGGGTTAAGAAGCTCAGGTAACCTGGCTGGCATCTGACCTAAAGGACCAATAAGGGGACAAGATACTTTCAAATCTTGGGGAGGGGAAGGCTTTTGTTTGTGTTCTTTGTTTGTGTGGGTGTTCGCCCTCGGGACTGAGAGGGACCAGACATCAATCCAGGTTCTCCACAGCTTTCTAAACAAGTCTCTCCTATTTCAAACAAGGCGTGTTAGTTTTCCTTTGTTTTCTCAACTTGTAAATGTACCTTTTCCTAGAGTGTTTATCTTTGTTTGCTGTACTTTGAACCTAAGACTAGAGGGGAGTCCTCTGAGCTCTTTAAGTTTGATTACCCTGTAAGGTTAATTTCCATACTGATTTTACAGAGATGATTTTTACCTTTTTCTTTAATTAAAAGCCTTATTTTTAAGAACCTGATTGATTTTTCCTTGTTTTAAGATCCAAGGAGTTTGGATCTTGATTCACCAGGAGTTGGTGGGAGGAAGGAGGGGAATGGTTAATTTCTCCTTCTTTTAGATCCAAGGGGGTTGGATCTGTATTCACCAGAAGTTGGTGGGAGGAAGGAGGGGGGATGGTTAATTTCTCCTTGTTTTAAGATCCAAGGGGTTTGGATCTGTATTCACCAGGGAATTGGTGAAAGGTTTCTCAAGGCTACCCAGGGGAGGAAATTAGCCTTGGGATGGTGGTTAAGCTTAGAAGTTTTCATGCAGGCCCCTACATTTGTACCCTAAACTTCAAAGTGGGGATACAGCCTTGACACAGGTACTCTCTGTGGATCACCCCACTCAATGCGTCTTCATTCTAGGAAGCAAGCCAGCTAGACAGTAAAACATCAGACGCTGCTCCCAATACTACACTCAGTGTTTCCAAAATTAGTAGACTTTATGGACACAAGAGACCTTTACAGCATCTCATCTAAGCCCCTGCATATCATAGGCCTCCTGTATAGTACAATAGTTACTTTTTGGGCACACACATTCCAGAAAGGCATCTAGTCTTCATTCAATGACATCAAGAGATGGAGAATCCACCACTTTCCCTTTTAGTGAGTGCCAGGGGGCTCCATTTCCCCTTCCACTAGCTCGCCATTTACAGGGAGACAGAGCAGTACCTGCAGCAGGGAGCGGGAGTTGCTGAAGGCCTCAGAGGCGCAGCCCCTGCAGTGTCTCAGGCACCTGGCGCAAGTGGCGGATGATGCGGGTGCATCACTTTGGCCGTGACGTCCTCCTCCTGCAAAAGAACGAAAACCTGTCAGAGACTCAAACGCCCCGAGGAATCAGGGGGAATTAAGGGCACCTGGAACCAGCAGTATTTAAACTGACTACCTGCCCACCACTGAGGGATGAATTCACCTCCTGAACCCCAGAATGGAGTCTTCTTGTCCTTTCTAGTAACCTCCAGTGCCAACCCACCACCTTGTAGGGTGAGCTCCTGCTACCTCCCCCTCAGTACCCTTGACAGCTGTTCTACCTCCAAACCACAGCTCAACTTATCAGAACCCTCTTCTCCACCCCAACCCAGGTTGCGCAGGGAGGCGGCCCTAGCAGGGGGGGCAGGAGGGATTCTGCCAGCAGTGAAGTGGGTTGCGGGGAAGTTGAGATCTTGCCCCAAGTTATCCCAGACACTAATGCCAAGCTACAGGATGGCAGCATCTAGTGTCAGTGGAGTCCAAGCACTATTTGAACCCGACAGTTTTGGATCAATTTCACACAAGGGGAGGTGAAGAGCACCCCCAGCAACACACACACCACTCCTGTAGGTGGGAGGGGAACAAGAGAAAGGACAAAAGAAGTAAGAGATGAAGAGAAAGGAAGGAGGGATGGAGGAAAGGTAAAATGAAAAGGACAATCCCTAGTGTCCCCAGTGATTCTACGGGACAAAATTCCAGGGAGGGAATAAAATTCTGCCACCTTAAACTACTGTTTTCCATGCCGAGAATTCAGCTGGCACCAGATGGATCAGACTGAGCAGGTTCCAAAACCTCTTGGAGGCTCTTACCTTCTAATTTTCAAGTAAAATCAGTAAAAGGAAAGGAGAAAACTCGAAAGAGGCTCCTGCTCGCACTCACATACGTCAACCCTAACACTCTCTCAGTCCTCAAAAAGAAACTTCGAGAAGGAGACTTGCTGAAGCAAAGCCACAGGGGTCTCTGAGGTTTCCCTGGTCGTAAGCCCCTGTCCTCCCTGGCTGAAGACAGTCCTGCAAAAGACCTTTGTGATATCACTGCCACCAATCAAGCCCTTAAGTGCTAATGTCCAATAAAAGGAGAAACTCGAAAGAGGTTCCTCCTCGCGCTCACATACTTGAACCCTAATACTCTCTGAGTCCTAAAAAGGGAGACCTCGAGAAGGAGACTTGCTAAAGCAAAGCCAAAGGGGTCTCTGAGGTTTCCCTGGCCCTGCGCTCCTGTCCTGCCTGGCTGATGTCAGCATCTCTCTCTCAGGTAACCACCTCCCTAACACCTTTGACCAGTACGCTGAGGTCCAGGATAAGGCCCTTGTGATATCACTGCCACACCCAACCAAACCCTAAAGTGCTCATGTCCTGCTGCTGGCCTGACACTTTGAAGGTTTGAGCTACGCTCTCTGGATCACACCACAAAATTCGTCTTCATTCTAGGAAGCAAGCTAGCTAGACAGTAAAACATCAGAGGCTGCTCCCAATACTACACTCAGTGTTTCCAAAAGTAGGAGACTTTCTGGCCAGAAGAGACCTTTACAGCATCTCATCTAACCCCCTCCATATCTTAGGCTTCCAGTATAGTACAATAGTTACTTTTTGGGCACACACATTCCAGAAAGGCATCTAGTCTTCAATCAATGACATCAAGAGTTGGAGAATCCACCACTTTCCCTTTTAGTGAGTGCCAGGGGGCTCCATTTCCCCTTCCACTACCTCCCCATTTACAGTGAGCCAGAGCAGTACCTGCAGCAGGGAGAGGGAGTTGCTAAGGCCTCAGAGGAACAGCCCCTGAAGTGTCTCAGGCACATGGCGTAAGTGCCGGATGATGCGGAGCTGGTGCATCCCTTTGGCCGAGACGTCCTCCTCCTGCAAGGGAACGAGAACCTGTCAGAGACTCAAATGCCCCGAGGAATCAGCGGGAATTAAGGGCACCTGGAACCAGCACTACTTCCACCCATCACCTGCCCACCACTGAGGGATAAATTCACCTCCTGAACCCCAGAATGGAGTCTTCTTATCCTTTCTAGTAACCTCCAGTGCCAACCCCCCTCCTACTAGGGTGAGCTCCTGCTTCCTCCCACTCAGTGTTCTTGACAGCTGTTCCACCTCCAAACCAAACCTCAAGTTATCAGAACCCTCTTCTCCACCCCCAACCAGGTTGGGCATGGAGGCGGCTCTAGCGGGGGGGCAAGAGGGATTCTGCCAGAAGTGAAGTGGGTTGAGGGGAGGTTGAGATCTTGCCCCAAGTCATCCCAGACACTAATGCTAAGCCACAGGATGGCAGCATCTTGTGTCAGTGGAGTCCAAGCACTATTTCAACCCCACAGTTTTAGAGGAACTTCCCACAGGGAGAGGTGAAGAGAACCCGCAGCAATACACACACAGACACACACACACACCACTCCTGGTGGTGGAAGGGGAACAAGAGAAAGGACAAAAGAAGTAAGAGATGAAGAGAAAGGAAGGAGGGATGGAGGAAAAGGTAAAATGAAAAGGACAAACGCTAATATCCCTAGTGATTCTACGGGATAAAATCCCAGGGACGGAATAAAATTCTGCCACCTTGAACTAGTGTTTTCCATGCCTAGAATTCAGCTGGCACCAGATGGATCAGACTGTGGAGGTTGCAAAACCTATTGGAGGCTCTTACCTTCTCAACAGGGAAGTCTGTTTTCATACAATCATAAAATCATACAATATCAGAGTTGGAACGGACCTCAAGAGGTCATCTAGTCCAACCCCCTGCTCAGAGAAGGACCAATTCCCAGCTAAATCATCCCAGCCAGGGCTTTGTCAAGCCGGGCCTTAAAAACCTCCAAGGAAGGAGACTCCATTTTTTTCCCCATCTTATATGGAACCAATCACCAGAGACCCCAACCATCAAAAAATCACCAAATGTGCTTTGTTGCTTCTAACTGATTTCTAGTAAAATCAGTAAAAGGAAAGGAGAAAACTCGAAAGAGGCTCCTGCTCCCACTCACATACGTGAACCCTAATACTCTGTCAGTCCTCAAAGAGAGACCTCGAGAAGGAGACTTGCTGAAGCAAAATCACAGGGGTCTCTGAGGTTTCCCTGGCCCTGCCCCCCTGTCCTGCTTGGCTCATGTCAGCATCTCTCTCTGAGGTCACCACCTCCCTAACACCTTTGAGCAATTCACCTCCTCAACCCCAGAATGGAATCTTCTTGACCTTTCTAGTAACCTCCAGTGCCAACCCCACTCCTTGTAGGATGAGCTCCTGCTACCTCCCGCTCAGTGTCCTTGACAGCTGTTCCACCTCCAAACCACAGCTCAAGTTATCAGAACCCTCTTCTCCACCCCCACCCAGGTTGGGCAGGGAGGCGGATCTAGGAGGGGGGGCAGCAGGGATTCTGAAAGCAGAAAAGTGCGTTGCGGGGAGGTTGAGACCTTGCCCGAAGTCATCCCAGACAGTAATGTTAAGCCACAGGATGGGAGCATCTAGTGTCAGTGGAGTCCAAGCACTATTTCAACCTCACAGTATTGGATCAACTTTCCACAAGGGGAGGTGAAGCGCACCCCCAGCAACACACACACACACCACTCCTGGTGGTGGGAGGGGAACAGGAGAAAGGACAAAAGAAGTAAGAGTTGAAGAGAAAGGAAGGAGGGATGGAGGAAAAGGTAAAACGAAAAGGACAAAACCTAATGTCCCCAGTGATTCCACGGGACAAAATCCCAGGGAGGGAATAAAATTCTGCCACCTTAAACTAGTGTTTTCCATGCCTAGAATTCAGCTGGCACGAGACATATCAGACTGAGCAGGTTCCAAAACCTCTTGGAGCCTCTTACCTTCTAAACAGGGACGTCTGTTTTCTAGGAAAATCAGTAAAAGGAAAGGAGAAAACTGGAGAGAGGCTCCTGCTCGCACTCACATACGTGAACCCTAATACTCTCTCAGTCCTCAAAGAGAGAACTCGAGAAGGAGACTTGCTGAAGCAAAGCCACAGGGGTCTCTGAGGTTTCCCTGGCCCTGCCCCCCTGTCCTGCCTGGCTCATGTCAGCATCTCTCTCTGAGGTCACCACCTTCCTAACACCTTTGACCAGTATGCTGAGGTCCTTGAAAAAGCCTTTGTGATATCACTGCCACACCCAACCAAACCCTAAAGTGCTCATGTCCTGCTGTTGGCCTGACACTTTGAAGGTTTGAGCTACTCTCTGTGGATCACCCCACTCAATGCGTCTTCATTCTAGGAAGCAAGCCGGCTAGACAGTAAAAGATCAGAGGCTGCTCCCAATGCTACACTCAGTGTTTCCAAAATTACTACACTTCCTGGCCACAAGAGACCTTTAGAGCATCTCATCTAACCCCCTCCATATCATAGGCTTCCAGTATAGTATAATAGTTACTTTTTGGGCACACACATTCCAGAGAGGCATATAATCTTCAATCAATGACATCAAGAGATGGAGAATCCACCACTTTCCATTTTAGTGAGTGCCAGGTTGCTCCATTTCCCCTTCCACTAGCTCCCCATTTACAGTGAACCAGAACAGTACCTGCAGCAGGGAGCAGGAGTTGCTGAAGGCCTCAGAGGCACAGCCCCTGCAGCGTCACAGGCACCTGGCGCAAGTGCCGGATGATGCGGAGCTGGTGCATCACTTTGGCCGTGACATCCTCCTGCTGCAAGGGAACGAGAACCTGTCAGAGACTCAAACGCCCAGAGGTATCAGGGGGAATTAAGGCCACCTGGAAGCAGCAGTATTTCCACCCAGCACCTGCCCACCACTGAGGGATGAATTCTCCTCCTCAACACCAGAATGGAGTCTTCTTCTCCTTTCCGGTAACCTCCAGTGCCAACCCCCATCCTTGTAGGATTAGCATTTGCTACCTCCCCCTCAGTGCCCTTGACAGCTGTTCCACCTCCAAACCACAGCTCAAGTTATCAAAACTCTCTTCTCCACCCCCACCCAGGTTGGGCAGGGAGGTGGCTCTAGCAGGGGGGGCAGGAGGGATTCTGGCAGCAGTGAAGTGGGTTGCGGGGAGGTTGAGATCTTGCTCCAAGTCATCCCAGACACTAATGCTAAGCCACAGGATGGCAGCATCTAGTGTCAGTGGAGTCGAAGCACTATTTCAACCTCACAGTATTGGATCAACTTTCCACAAGGGGAGGTGAAGAGCACCCCCAGCAACACACACACACCCCACTCCTGGTGGTGGGAGGGGAACAGGAGAAAGGACAAAAGAAGTAAGAGTTGAAGAGAAAGGAAGGAGGGATGGAGGAAAAGGTAAAACGAAAAGGACAAACCCTAATGTCCCCAGTGATTCCACGGGACAAAATCCCAGGGAGGGAATAAAATTCTGACACATTAAACTAGTGTTTTCCATGCCTAGAATTCAGCTGGCACCAGGTGGATCAGACTGAAAAGGTTACAAACCTCTCCGAGGCTCTTACCTTCTTAACAGGGACGTCTGTTTTCTAGTAAAATCAGTAAAAGGAAAGGAAAAAACTCGAAAGAGGCTCCTGCTCGTACTCACATACGTCAGCCCTAATACTCTCTCAGTCCTCAAAGAGAGACTTGGAGAAGGAGCGGCGAACAGCAGAGGCTAAGAGCGGGAGTTTGACTGAGAGTTCGCTTGGGGAGAGCTCACTGAGGCTTACATCTGCAGGTTTCTCTGAGTAGTTCCTGCAACAGTTGAGGAAGTTCTTAAGAAGACGGTGATGTGGAAGGTGAGCGATCAGAGATGACCTTGAGCGGATCACTGCAGACTATGTGGCTCTGGGAAGAAGGATAAAGGAGTTTGAGGCGCAAGTGGTGTTCTCGTCCATCCTCCCTGTGCAAGGAAAAGGCCGGGGTAGAGACCGTCGAATCGTGGAAGTCAACGAATGGCTACACAGGTGGTGTTGGAGAGAAGGCTTTGGATTCTTCAACCATGGGATGGTGTTCCAAGAAGGAGGAGTGCTAGGCAGAGACGGGCTCCACCTAACGAAGAGAGAGAAGAGCATCTTCGCCAGCAGGCTGGCTAACCTAGTGAGGAGGGCTTTAAACTAGGTTCACCGGGGGAAGGAGACCAAAGCCCTGAGGTAAGTGGGGAAATGGGATCCTGGGAGGAAGCACAAGCAGGAGAGCGCAAGGGGGGAGGACTCCTGTCTCATGCTGAGAAAGAGGGACGATCAATGAGTTATCTTAAGTGCCTATACACAAATGCAAGAAGCCTGGGAAACAAGCTGGGAGAACTGGAAGTCCTGGCACAGTCAGGGAACTATGATGTGATTGGAATAACAGAGACTTGGTGGGATAACTCACATGACTGGAGTACTGTCATGGATGGATATAAACTGTTCAGGAAGGACAGGCAGGGCAGAAAGAGCTGACAGGAAGGGGATGCAATGAATGACAGTTCGTTAGCAAGAGTTAAGCTAACTGTAACCCTAATAACGGGAGATTTGTAGAAGCGAGGAATGTGTGAGGCGGGTGAGAAAGAACTGTGTAAGAAGTCATTATGACCTGGTATAGATAAGGTGTAGAAGACCTTGTGTAGATAAGGTATAGAAAATATTGTATGTTGGCAAGAGTCAAAACAAGTGAAGAAATGAGATATCAAGATGGCCTATGTATAAACAAAACGCAGCTGTCCCTCGTTATTTCTGTAATGAAAGGTATAAATGCTTGCTGTAATTAGTTACCTGGGAGAGACGTGCTTAGCTCTCTCCCTCTGGGCAATTGTGAGAGTTAATAAAGCATCTGACTTGCTGTACCTAAACAAATAGTGAGAACTCTGTTTTTATCCGACAGGACCCATACTACAAGAAGGATGTGGAAAAATTGGAAAGAGTCCAGCGGAGAGCAACAAAAATGATTAGGGGTCTGGAGCACATGACTTTTGAGGAGAGGCTGAGGGAACTGGGATTGTTTAGTCTCCAGAAGAGAAGAATGAGGGGGGATTTGATAGCAGCCTTCGACTACGTGAAGGGGGGTTCCAAAGAGGATGGAGCTCGGTTGTTCTCAGTGGTGGCAGATGACAGAACAAGGAGCAATAGTCTCAAGTTGCAGTGGGGGAGGTCCAGGTTGGATATTAGGAAACACTATTTCACTAGGAGGGTGGTGAAGCACTGGAATGCGTTACCTAGGGAGGTGGTGGAGTCTCCTTCCTTGGAGGTTTTTAAGGCCCGGCTTGACAAAGCCCTGGCTGGGATGATTTAGTTGGGAATTGGTCCTGCTTTGAGGAGGGGGTTGGACTAGATGACCTCTTGAGGTCCCTTCCAACCCTGATATTCTATGATTCTATGATTCTATGAAAGCCACACGGGTGTCTGAGGTTTCCCTGGCCCTAAGCCCCTGTCCTGCCTGGCTGATGTCAGCATCTCTCTCGGAGGTCACCACCTACCTAACACCTTTGACCAATACGCTGAGGTCCTGAAAAGGCCTTTGTGATGTCACTACTACACCCACCCATTCCCGGAAGTGCTAATGTCCTGCTGCTGGCCTGACACTTTGAAGGTTTGAGCTACTCTGTGTGGATCACCCCACTCAATGCGTCTTCATTCTAGGAAGCAATCCGCCTAGACACTAAAACATCAGGGGCTGCTCCCAATGCTACAATCAGTGTTTCCAAAATTAGGAGACTTTATGGCCACAAGAGACCTTTAGAGCATCTCATCTAACCCCCTGCATATCATAGGCTTCCTGTAGAGCACAACAGTTACGTTCTTAGAAAACACATTCCAGAAAGGCATCTAGTCTTCATTCAATGACATCAAGAGATGGAGAATCCACCACTTTCCCATTTAGTGAGGGCCAGGGGGCTCCATTTCCCCTTCCACTAGCTCCCCATTTACAGTAAACCAAAGCAGTACCTGCAGCAGGGAGCGGGAGTTGCTGATGGCCTCAGAGGCACAGCCCCTGCAGTGTCTCAGGCACCTGGCGCAAGTGATGGATGATGCGGAGCTGGTGCATCGCTTTGGCCGTGACGTCCTCCTGCTGCAAGGGAACGAGAACCTGTCAGAGACTCAAACGCCCCGAGGAATCAGGAGGAATTAAGGGCACCTGGAACCAGCAGTATTTCCACCCAGCACCTGCCGACCACTGAGGGATGATTTCACCTCCTCAACCCCAGAATGGAGTCTTCTTGTCCTTTCTAGTAACCTCCAGTGACAACCCCCCTCCTTGTAGGGTGAGCTCCTGCTACCTCTCCCTCAGTGCCCTTGACAGCTGTTCCACCTCCAAACCACAGCTCAAGTTATTAGTACCTTTGGACACAGACTGGCTAACCTAGTGAGGAGGGCTTTAAACTAGGTTCGACGGGGACAGGTGAGCAAAGCCCACAGGTAAGTGGGGAACATGGAGACCGGGGAGATGGGTCAAAAACGAGAGGGAGTGTGGGCTATATTGTCAGAGGGAAAGGAGGGTCAGGACAAAACTGGGAGGAAACATCAAACCAGTATCTTAGATGTCTATATACAAATGCGAGAAGTATGGGGAATAAGCAGGAAGAACTGGAAGTGCTAATAAATAAATACAACTATGACATTGTTGGCATTACTGAAACTTGGTGGGATAATACACGTGATTGGAATGTTGGTGTGGATGGGTACAGCTTGCTCAGGAAGGATAGACAGGGGAAAAAGGGAGGAGGTGTTGCCTTGTATATTAAAAATGTACACCCTTGGACTGAGGTAGAGATGGACATAGGAGACGGAAGTGTTGAGAGTCTCTGGGTTAGGCTAAAAGGGGTAAAAAACAAGGGAGATGTCATGCTAGGAGTCTACTACAGGCCACCTAATCAGGTGGAAGAGGTGGATGAGGCTTTTTTTAAGCAACTAACAAAATCATCCAAAGCCCAAGATTTGGTGGTGATGGGGGACTTCAACTATCCGGCTATATGTTGGGAAAATAACACAGCGGGGCACAGACTAGCCAACAAATTCCTGGACTGCATTGGAGACAACTTTTTATTTCAGAAGGTTGAAAAAGCTACTGGGGGGAAGCTGTTCTAGACTTGATTTTAACAAATAGGGAGGAACTCGATGAGAATTTGAAAGTAGAAGGCAGCCTGGGTGAAAGTGATCATGAAATCATAGAGTTTGCAATTCTAAGGAAGGGTAGAAGGGAGAACAGCAAAATAGAGACAATGGATTTCAGGAAGGCAGATTTTGGTAAGCTCAGAGAGCTGATAGGTAAGGTCCCATGGGAATCAAGACTGAGGGGAAAAACAACTGAGGAGAGTTGGCAGTTTTTCAAAGGGACACTATTAAGGGCCCAAAAGCAAGCTATTCCGCTAGTTAGGAAAGATAGAAAATGTGGCAAAAGACCACCTTGGCTTAACCATGAGATCTTGCATGATCTAAAAAATAAAAAGGAGTCATATAAAAAATGGAAACTGGGACAGATTACAAAGGATGAATATAGGCAAACAACACAGGAATGCAGGGGCAAGATTAGAAAGGCAAAGGCACAAAATGAGCTCAAACTAGCTACGGGAATAAAGGGAAACAAGAAGACTTTTTATCAATACATTAGAAGCAAGAGGAAGACCAAAGACAGGGTAGGCCCACTGCTTAGTGAAGAGGGAGAAACAGTAACAGGAAACTTGGAAATGGCGGAGATGCTTAATGACTTCTTTGTTTCGGTCTTCACCGAGAAGTCTGAAGGAATGCCTAACATAGTGAATGCTAATGGGAAGGGGGTAGGTTTAGCAGATAAAATAAAAAAAGAACAAGTTAAAAATCACTTAGAAAAGTTAGATGCCTGCAAGTCACCCGGGCCTGATGAAATGCATCCTAGAATACTCAAGGAGCTAATAGAGGAGGTATCTGAGCCTCTAGCTATTATCTTTGGAAAATCATGGGAGACGGGAGAGATTCCAGAAGACTGGAAAAGGGCAAATATAGTGCCCATCTATAAAAAGGGAAATAAAAACAACCCAGGAAACTACAGACCCCAGTGAGTTTAACTTCTGTGCCAGGGAAGATAATGGAGCAAGTAATTAAGGAAATCATCTGCAAACACTTGGAAGGTGGTAAGGTGATAGGGAACAGCCAGCATGGATTTGTGAAGAACAAATCATGTCAAACCAATCTGATAGCTTTCTTTGATAGGATAACGAGCCTTGTGGATAAGGGTGAGGCTGTGGATGTGGTATACCTAGACTTTAGTAAGGCATTTGATATGGTCTCGCATGATATTCTTATTGATAAACTAGGCAAATACAATTTAGATGGGGCTACTATAAGGTGGGTGCATAACTGGCTGGATAACCGTACTCAGAGAGTTGTTATTAATAGTTCCCAATCCTGCTGGAAAGCCATAACGAGTGGGGTATCGCAGGGGTCTGTTTTGGGACCGGCGCTGTTCAATATCTTCATCAACGACTTAGATATTGGCATAGAAAGTACGCTTATTAAGTTTGCGGATGATACCAAACTGGGAGGGATTGCAACTGCTTTGGAGGACAGGGTCATAATTCAAAATGATCTGGACAAATTGGAGAAATGGTCTGAGTTAAACAGGATGAAGTTTAACAAAGACAAATGCAAAGTGCTCCACTTAGGAAGGAACAATCAGTTTCACACATACAGAATGGGAAGAGACCGTCTAGGAAGGAGTACGGTAGAAAGGGATCTAGGGGTTATAGTGGACCACAAGCTAAATATGAGTCAACAGTGTGATGCTGTTGCAAAAAAAGCAAACCTGATTCTGGGATGTATTAACAGGTGTGTTGTGAGCAAGACACGAGAAGTCATTCTTCCGCTCTACTCTGCTCTGGTTAGGCCTCAGCTGGAGTATTGTGTCCAGTTCTGGGCACCGCATTTTAAAAAAGATGTGGAGAAATTGGAAAGGGTCCAGAGAAGAGCAACAAGAATGATTAAAGGTCTTGAGAACATGACCTATGAAGGAAGGCTGAAAGAATTGGCTTTGTTTAGTTTGGAAAAGAGAAGACTGAGAGGAGACATGATAGCAGTTTTCAGGTATTTAAAAGGGTGTCATAAGGAGGAGGGAGTAAACTTGTTCACCTTAGCCTCTAAGGATAGAACCAGAAGCAATGGGTTTAAAGTGCAGCAAGGGAGGTCTAGGTTGGACATTAGGAAAAAGTTCCTAACTGTCAGGGTGGTTAAACACTGGAATAAATTGCCGAGGGAGGTTGTGGAATCTCCATCTCTTGAGATATTTAAGAGTAGGTTAGATAAATGTCTATCAGGGATGGTCTAGATGGTATTTGGTCCTGCCACGCGGGCAGGGGACTGGACTCGATGACCTCTCGAGGTCCCTTCCAGTCCGATAATCTATGAATGTATGAAAAAAACACTGTTCTCCACCCCCACCCAGGTTGGCCAGGGAGGCGGCTCTAGCAGGGGGGGCAGGAGGGATTCTGGCAGCAGTGAAGTGGGTTGCGGGGAAGTTGAGATCTTGACCCAAGTCATCCCAGACACTAATGCTAAGCCACAGGATGGCAGCATCTAGTGTTAGTGGAGTCCAAACACTCTTTCAACCCCACAGTTTTCGAGGAACAGGAGAAAGGACAAAAGAAGTAAGAGATGAAGAGAAAGGAAGGAGGGATGGAGGAAAAGGTAAAACAAAAAGGACAAACCCTAATGTCCCCAGTGATTCTACGGCACAAAATCCAAGGGATGGAATAAAATTCTGCCATCTTAAACTACTGTTTTCCATGCCTATAATTCAGCTGGCACCACGTGGATCAGACTGAGCAGCTGCCAAAACCTCTTGGAGGCTCTTACCTTCTAAACAGGGACGTCTGTTTTCTAGTAAAATCAGTAAAAGGAAAGGAGAAAACTCGAAAGAGGCTCCTGCACGCACTCACGTACGTGAACCCTAATACTCTCTCAGTCCTCAAAGAAAGACCCCGAGAAGGAGACTTGCTGAAGCAAAGCCACAGGGTCTCTGAGGTTTCCCTGGCCCTGTGCTCCTGTCCTGCCAGGCTGATGTCAGCATCTCTCTCTGAGGTCACCACCTCCCTAACACATTTGACCAATAAGCTGACATCCTGCAAAAGGCCTTTGTGATGTCACTGCCACACCCAACCAAACCCTGAAGTGCTAATGTCCTGCTGCTGGCCTGACACTTTGAAGGTTTGAGGTTGTCATAACTATAAAGGGAAGGGTAACAGCTGTCCTGTGTACAGTACTATAAAATCCTCCTGGCCAGAGACTCCAAAATCCTTTTCCCTCTAAAGGGTTAAGAAGCTCAGGTAACCTGGCTGGCATCTGACCTAAAGGACCAATAAGGGGACAAGATACTTTCAAATCTTGGGGAGGGGAAGGCTTTTGTTTGTGTTCTTTGTTTGTGTGGGTGTTCGCCCTCGGGACTGAGAGGGACCAGACATCAATCCAGGTTCTCCACATCTTTTTAAACAAGTCTCTCCTATTTCAAACAAGGCGTGTTAGTTTTCCTTTGTTTTCTCAACTTGTAAATGTACCTTTTACTAGAGTGTTTATCTTTGTTTGCTGTACTTTGAACCTAAGACTAGAGGGGAGTCCTCTGAGCTCTTTAAGTTTGATTACCCTGTAAGGTTAATTTCCATACTGATTTTACAGAGATGATTTTTACCTTTTTCTTTAATTAAAAGCCTTATTTTTAAGAACCTGATTGATTTTTCCTTGTTTTAAGATCCAAGGGGTTTGGATCTTGATTCACCAGGAGTTGGTGGGAGGAAGGAGGGGAATGGTTAATTTCTCCTTCTTTTAGATCCAAGGGGGTTGGATCTGTATTCACCAGAAGTTGGTGGGAGGAAGGAGGGGGGACGGTTTATTTCTCCTTGTTTTAAGATCCAAGGGGTTTGGATCTGTATTCACCAGGGAATTGCTGAAAGGTTTCTCAAGGCTACCCAGGGGAGGAAATTAGCCTTGGGATGGTGGTTAAGCTTACAAGTTTTCATGCAGGCCCCTACATTTGTACCCTAAACTTCAAAGTGGGGATACAGCCTTGACACAGGTACTCTCTGTGGATCACCCCACTCAATGCGTCTTCATTCTAGGAAGCAAGCCGGCTAGACAGTAAAACATCACAGGCTGCTCCCAATACTACACTCAGTGTTTCCAAAATTTGTAGACTTTATGGCCACAAGAGACCTTTAGAGCATCTCATCTAAGCCCCTGCATATCATAGGCCTCCTGTATAGTACAATAGTTACTTTTTGGGCGCACACATTCCAGAAAGGCATCTAGTCTTCATTCAATGACATCAAGAGATGGAGAATCCACCACTTTCCCTTTTAGTGAGTGCCAGGGGGCTCCATTTCCCCTTCCACTAGCTCGCCATTTACAGGGAGACAGAGCAGTACCTGCAGCAGGGAGCAGGAGTTGCTGAAGGCCTCAGAGGCGCAGCCCCTGCAGTGTCTCAGGCACCTGGCGCAAGTGGCGAATGATGCGGGTGCATCACTTTGGCCGTGACGTCCTCCTCCTGCAAGGGAACGAGAACCTGTCAGAGACTCAAACGCCCCGAGGAATCAGGGGGAATTAAGGGCACCTGGAACCAGCAGTATTTAAACTGACTACCTGCCCACCACTGAGGGATGAATTCACCTCCTGAACCCCAGAATGGAGTCTTCTTGTCCTTTCTAGTAACCTCCAGTGCCAACCCACCACCTTGTAGGGTGAGCTCCTGCTACCTCCCCCTCAGTACCCTTGACAGCTGTTCTACCTCCAAACCACAGCTCAACTTATCAGAACCCTCTTCTCCACCCCCACCCAGGTTGGGCAGGGAGGCGGCCCTAGCAGGGGGGGCAGGAGGGATTCTGCCAGCAGTGAAGTGGGTTGCGGGGAAGTTGAGATCTTGCCCCAAGTTGTCCCAGACACTAATGCTAAGCCACAGGATGGCAGCATCTAGTGTCAGTGGAGTCCAAGCACTATTTGAACCCGACAGTTTTGGATCAACTTCCCACAAGGGGAGGTGAAGAGCACCCCCAGCAACAGACACACCACTCCTGGAGGTGGGAGGGGAACAAGAGAAAGGACAAAAGAAGTAAGAGATGAAGAGAAAGGAAGGAGGGATGGAGGAAAAGGTAAAATGAAAAGGACAAACCCTAATGTCCCCAGTGATTCTACCAGACAAAATCCCAGGGAGGGAATAAAATTCTGCCATCTTAAACTACTGTTTTCCATGCCGAGAATTCAGCTGGCGGGTGGAAGTTTGTGGGCGCAGTGGAGGTGAGGGGAGGGGGGGTGGAAGTTTGGGGGCGCAGTGGAGGGGAGGGGAGGGGGGGTGGAAGTT